>NW_005842976.1:188733-199814 GCF_000455745.1 Alligator sinensis | reverse complement strand
AGGAATGCTTGTAGAGAGGACTGGGGTTGAAAAGTATTTGGGAGGCTGACTCAGGGAGGCATGTTTACTTAACAATATCTATGGGAGATCAAATCAGCTGCAAAGCTCCTATTTATTTGCAGTACAGATTGAATTAAGTGGGATCAGGAAAAGTGCCTGCTTCTTGGCAGTGTAGGCTGTGTATGTGAAAAATTGAGGCCTAATCATTTATTCAGCCTTTAGGGAGAAGATCAACTATGTATGTACTTTTTGCTAAGGAAAAAATATTTCTTTGATGCTACAGGATATACCTGAACTCTCACATCATTTATCCCTGAGATCTGAAGCAAGAAATAAAGAGTTATGACTTTACATTAAATAAATATGAAAACCCTTAGGAAAAAAAGTTAGCCAAGGTGCTTACTCTTCAGATTTCAAGCTGTAGCTTCTTCTCAGTTTCTCTACAAGATTTCAAGCCATAGTTCAACGGTCGTGGCATTCAGCACTTGCTGAGAAGTCTTTGGGATGCCTGTGGCCCGTTAATTTTGGGTACATCAGTACAAGCAACCCCCACTTAACGGTGTTTCACTTAGCACTATTTCGCTATAACGCTCATTTTAAACCGATAGCGGATTCCACTTAGCGCTCAGTAAGTTTCATTATACTGCTCATGGTCACCATGAGAGGGGTCATTAAAAACACTTGCGGTCACTATCTTGGGTTGTCAAAAACTTTCCATTTTGCTCAACACTCAGTTTTTCAGGAACCAATGAAAAGCGCTAAGGGGGGTTGCCTGTATTCAAAGGTAAGACTGATTACTGTGTTGGAGTTACCATTGCTTTCAGCTTTCTAGGATGAATAGACTTTTATTTAAAAAAATGACCAGTAATTTGCCCCAAGCTTTAGATTTTATCTGCTATGGTGGGTTACAAATAAAGCCTGAATTAATTTTTTCCTCTCCTCAGTGAGCCATACATGTAACGCAAAATCTGCTCCATTCACCTTCTGTGCATGAATTGCTTGATTCAAAACGATAGAATAATAGCACCTGAGCTGTCTACACATATGCTTGGAGCTGGGGGTGGGGGGACTGTTTTCATTAGAACGGTTCCTGGGTGCCCACTCATTAAAATACCTCACTGTCACATGTATTTAAACACCGTGTGTTTAAAAATGGGTGCAGAACACTTTATCTAAACCTAGTTCCATTAGGTTTAGTTAAAGTGCCCTGTGGCCATTTTAAAATATGCAGGGGCTTAATAGACATGACAGCGAGGTGATGCTGGAATGTGAGGTGACGCTGGAGCAGTCTAATTAGAACATGGATTAGACTCAAATAATCAAATCTACTCCAATGCATTCTAATTAGAATGCCAACAAGCATGTGTATAGGCAGCCTTAGTGTTGTGAGGTTGGGAACACCAGAGGAGGTTCAAACTTCTCTCTCACCTCCCAGGGATAACTCTTAACCAGCAAGCTCTAGGCTAGGGTGAGTGAGGGACACCCTATGGCCCCTTGAACCTGTGCAGAAAAGAACTTGCAAGGCATGGGATCAAAACAAAGAGCATAAGAGGGAGTATGACCTTCTATATAAGCGGCTTAAACTCCCAGCAAGAAAGGGTAGCCCTATTTCCAGTCCCTATGCCTAAAGCTGTGTCTGTATGTCACATTACATAATCATTGGATAAAGTACAGAAACAGCCTTAGGAGTAGAGACCAAAACTCATGACTCCCCCTTCCAGTTTTGTCCTCTAACGGCAAAGTTAAAAGCTCTGATCCACCTTCTGTAGCCCAGTGAATTTGAACCCTTTCCTGCACAGTAACACCATTTCAAGAAAAGCTTCACTGAGACTAGTCAACAGCTGGGTAATCAGAGCCCCTGGGAGGCACTAAACCTAGGTTTTCCACTTACTGGGTGAGTGCTGCAACTTACTCAAACTCAACAGCTCCCATATAGTGTAGCTGTATTCATGTGACATGTGAATTAATTCATGCTAATTAGCATGGGAATAGGCTAACTGTCACAGTCACTCAACAGTACTTAGCCTACATAAAGTACCCTGAAGATGCATCTACATTGTTTCCTGGTTGAGGAACCTGCTTTTTACTTGGATATGTTTTAAAAGAACATAGCAGCTATCTCTGCATTTTCAAGAGAGTTTGATCCTAATTAAGCATGTTCAGCATGCTCTAAAACACCTACTAGATTGAGCTCTCAAGGAACGGAAGAACACCTACTTTCTGGATCCTGGCTGGGCTTAGTGCCTGAGCTGAGCATTTCCCAGGGCTGAGTCCTGTCACTCGGGGATGTTCTGGGCACAGAGATGCAGCTCTAGGTGTCTGGAGAACCTGAAAGTCAAAAGGGAAGGTGCCTGTGAAGTTAGGTGGCAGCTCAAAGCGGGCTTTCAGGATTGCAGACTTGGATTTAGATGGTGTAACAAAGACCAAGGAGCCCTGTTACTTTAAGAAGGTGAAAATAGGAGGCTAAGGCCAGCTACATTTGAATAAGCAGCCAGGGGAAGGCCAAGATAGGGGCTGCAGGGCTGCAAGTGACTCTCTGGAAGCTACCTGCATTGCAAGAGGTGAAAAGAGAAGAGTTCCAGGCAGGGAAGAGAGCAGTAACTGCAGCAGAGAAGAGCAGGTTGCTCTTGAGCTCAGAGACCTCATCTGTGGCTGGTCAGAGGTGTGTGCGAACAGAGTAGGGAGCCCAAAGAGGTATAAACTCAGGTCCTGAGCTAGAGGAGTCAGCCTGGTCTTGGTTTCTGGAGAGGAGCTTTTACCAGCCTAAGTGGCTAGGGAGAAGAAGCTGCAGGGTGGGAAAGGCACCCTAATTAAGGAGAGGTTCTTGCAGTAGCATTGTGGCCCAGAGTGAGGGTTTAGTAGTTTGGCTTGAAGCAGTTTGCTGGTGTTTTTGTTTCTGACCAGTGGCTTGGTAGTGGCTATAAGAGGTGGATGGGAGGCCACACAGCAGGGTGCCTGGGGTGCTCTGTGTCTTGAGCCCTGCACTGGGCAGAGGTGCAGGGTAGGTTAAAGCCAAGAGGGCTGAAGCCTGGGCAGTCGGGTTGGTGCCGTGCAGGAGGCTGAAGATGGGCTAAGGCTGAGAGGGCTGAAACCTGGATAGATGGACTGGAGCTTGGGAGGGGCTGAAGGCAAGACAGGGCCAAAGGCTCAGGGAGAGGTAGAAGCCCTGCTTGGGCTCATGGACCCAGGGCACTGGATATGCAGATGGGGCCAGTCCAGAGGGCCTGTGCATGAAGCTAGAGTTAGACCTCCTGGATGTGACTGTGGCTATGAGGTAGCTGGAGGCCAAGATTAGAGCAAAGCCCCAGAGAACTGCACAGAGGAGTAGAGGTCCTGAGAGGCAGCTTCTCTAGGTGTGATTAGTACCTATAGAGCATGGGGTCATGCTAGGGCAGCATGGCAGTTTGGTAGTGTTTGCAGAGCTAAGCAGAAGAGAGAGATTAGAACACAAGCAACTGAGGCCAGACAGAAAGGGGAGTACTTCAGGGTTTGCTCCAAGGCTCCAAAGGCAGCCTTTCCAAATACCGAAGTCATCAAAAAGAGGCTTAGCAGGTGAAGGAAAGGCAGTAGCCACAGGAAGACAAGTTGGTGGGGCAGGATAAATTTGCCTGCCAGGATTGCCACAGCCACCATCAGGGGCTGGACCTGCTGCAGGTGGCTACACTCCACCTAAGTCTCATATTAGGGGCCTGAGTCCAGTAGTCTAACAAGGGATACGTGACTGGGGATAGGTGACCCAGCCCTTAGCATCCACTTGGAAGGGGTACAAGAATATCAGCTCATGCTGCCTGCCCAGCCCCCACTGCTGCCCAGCAGCAGACCCTTATTGTTATAACTCTGCACGAGTCCTTCATTGAGTCTATGACTCGAGCCTGATTTAGCTGCATAATATTTAAATAGTCACCTAATGTGTTATGAAACAGCACCTAAAAGAACCCAGAGAGGGTGCCAGCAACAAGCAGCAGACAATTTGCTCTGCTAATGAGGGGCACAGGTCTTGACTGAACATACATCTTGGATGATATAGGTCTTGCCCTCATTTAAGCAAAATATTCAAATTGGGAGTCATTGGCAGAGATGAGCTAAATTGCAATCAGGAGGAAATCAGAACATAATGAAAGCATGAGAAAAATTCTGAAATCCTCTTATATGAGTATTTAGGAAACAAGGAAGGGCTTAGCGCTGAGCGATACAGGGAACTGAAATGAGAACAGAGACACATAGCTTGGGCACTTGCCTTGAGGCTAGTCACAGTGGCAGGCAAACAACAAGCAAGACATTTGAGTTCTATAAGTGAGTTAGTGATGTTTGTTTTTGAAACTCATAGGAAAAATCCTATCTGCCACAGCAGCTCAGGGCACCCTGGAGACTTCCTTCAATAAGCTCCTGTCCTCTGTGCAAACCACCAGTTTCTAGGGCTGTGCAAAGCTTCAGGTGATGATTTGATTTGGAGGAGATTCAGCCCGATTTGGTGGCCAAATCTCCAAATCTGAATCGAATCAGGGGACCAATTAAAAGGTTCGAATCAATTTGAAGCTCCCCGAATTGATTTGGAACAGATTTGGAGAGCTTTGGCTATTTGGGTAGTCCCTGCTGGCTGCAGCAGGGAGTTGGACCTGGGTTCCTTGCTGGTAAGTAGAGGGCAGGAGAGAGGAGGCTGGAGGAGTGGGGAGGGGATCATGGCGGGTGGGGACCCTTGCCAGGCCCCATCCCCTACCTGCTTTCCCAGCCCCCGCTCCTGGTTGTTTTAAAAAAAGCCCCTACTCACTGGGTGCTGCTGGGGGGCAATTCCCACTGCCCCACACCACATGGAGGGCTCTGCCACAAACCCCACAACCCTCCCGCTCTCCCAGCTCCCCCATATGACTGCCCCAAGTGCCCTAGCTCCCAGCCCTTTAAAAAGAAAGAAAAAGAAACTCCAAACTCACCAGCTCTTGTAGTGGCCTCAGGGCTTCTGGGGACCTCATGAAAGAGCTCCCCATGCAGCGTGGGGCAGTGGGGGGCAGCAAGGATTGCCCCTGCCACTAGGCAGGAGCTGGTGAGTCTGGGGTTTGGGGTTTTTTGTTTTTTGGGGGTTTTTTTTGTTTTTAAGGGCCAGGAGCTGGAGTAGGCAGGGCAGCCGTGGGGGGTGGGACAGTGGGTGGGAGTTAGGGGGCTCATGGGAGAGCCCCCCCATGCAATGTGGGACAGTGGGGCTCATCCCCTGCCTGGCAATAGCCTTCGAGAGGTGGGCTTTTATTTGCAAAGTGCCGGGAGCTGGGGCGGGTGAGGCAGCCATTGCCAGGGCTGGGAGAGCGGATGGTAGATGGCGCCTGTTTGATTCAGAGATTCGGCTGATTCAGCAACAGTCGAATCTCTGAATCAGATTCAGCTGAATCAATTTGGGACTGATTCGAGTCACTGAATCAAATCACTGCCCCCTGAATCAGCCGAATCCAAAGCCAATACTAGCTGCTTTGCACAGGCCTACCAGTTTCCTCCCATGAATTGCCCCCAGTACTATGTGTTTCTCCTCCCTTGCTCTCAGAAATCTCCTCCCTCCATAAACACACCAATGCCCCTGACAGAGGTTTCCCCACATGGCATTGCACAAGTCACCTAACCTCTCTGTGCCTAAATTCTCCATGTTTAAAATGTGGACAATTGTACATGTTTTCTCCCACCCTTTTGTCTGTCTTTTCTCTTTTGGCTACAAGTTCTTTGAAGTAGGGGCTGTCTGTTGCACTACTAGCACAGTGGAGTCATGATGTTAGTGTGGACCTCTGGTTCTGGTCATAATACAAGTAACTAATACAGGTGCACCACTATATTGGTCCATATCAGATTGTCACCTATAAAAGGAAAATTGACATTATTGGCAATTGGCTTTTTTTGGCCGGTGTAGCCAATGTTACTGATAAATGCCACATGCATGTGCACAGCCACAGTGTGCATTCAGTCAGGAATGCAGTCCGGCAGCTTGGAGAGCAGTGTCCAGCCAGTAAGTTTGTGGGAGGAAGAGGCATGGGGAAGGGAAAGGGCGGGGGGGGAGGTGTAGATTGAAGGGTTGGGGGCAAGGGCAGGGGAAGGTGCTGCCCAGCCAGAGCAAGATGGGGTATGGGATGGAGCTGCAGGTGGCTTGTCTGGGGCATGTGTGGGGGAGGGAGGGGCAACTCCCTGCTGCTGCGTGCACCCCTGGGGAAGGAATGGGGGGCATGTGCCCCACTGAATTTGTGTGGGGTGAGGGCGGGCTGCCTGCCTAATGTTCAAGGCCAGGGGCTGTGCTGGCCTCTTCCCAGCAGTGGCTGGGCTGGGGCTGCACTCAGGTGATGGCAGTGCTAGGAGGGGGGGATATGATGGCTGTTACCAAATTTGGGGTGGCTGTAACCCACGCTGTAGTCCCCTCTCCAAGGGCTGCCACTGCCCACTCTGTCCCGGCCAAGCCCTCCTGCTGGGAAGAAGCTGGCACAACCCCTGGCTCTGAGCTCACAGCGGGCAGCCCACACTGACCCTG
This sequence comes from Alligator sinensis, assembly GCF_000455745.1. NCBI lineage: Eukaryota > Metazoa > Chordata > Crocodylia > Alligatoridae > Alligator > Alligator sinensis. The sequence goes on along the minus strand of NW_005842976.1, from coordinate 193,321 downwards.
CATACAGATCCAGGGGTCATATGCCCCCCATGCCTCCCCCAGGGGTGTGCACAGTGGTAGGCAGCTGTGCCTCCCAGATGAGCCACCCATAGGTCTGTCCCACGTCCCACCCTGGCTGGGCAGCCCCAGCCTCAGCCCCACTCCCGCCCTCACCATGAGGGCCTCAATTTGCCCCTCCAATGCCCCTTCCCTCCCCCACACCACTTTCCCCCCACAGACTTACTGGCCAGACACTGCTCTTCAAGCTGCCGGGCTGCATATTGACTGGTTAACAATCAGCCATCAGTATCAGCCAAAAAAATCTTTATTGTTGCACCCCTAGTAATTAATAATAACTTTGATTATAGGTTACTCAGGACCAGGGCTGTCTGCTGGGTTTTTTAAAATTTTCTTTATTTTTTTTTCCTCCTTAGTACCTATTAAGTACCTCCTGACTAGAGCTTTTCCATATAGCTTCCACACAAACAATGATGTTAGTAATAGCAAATCTGCTAACACAAGCAGGTTTGCTGAAATATAATGTCATTTTAAATACAAAGCAGGTGAGAGAGCAGCTGACATGCAAACCTACCCCAAGTAATGTTAATGCAGCCTTTCTCCCACAGTCACTCAGGCCCTTATGCTGGTGCGGAATAGCTCTACTGTGGTCAACATATATGCAGGGAATGTAGCTGATGATTCTTGTCATCCAATAACATGGAAGTATGCATTGAAACAACTGCATAAACAACAAAAAGCAGGCTAAAGGGAAAGTTGAATTAGAAAGTGAATAATTCATGATGTGACCACTAAAGAGCCAGCTTCATCACTTGCATAAGAAGATGTGTGTACAGGTGGGTGGATTTGGCCCATGGTCTTAAATCAAAATCATTCAGTCAGGCAAGTCGCAAACCAGATCAGAAAGGTCTGCCCCAGCAGTTCCGGGTACCGCAGTGCGACAGGCTGCTTGGCTGTGCTGAACACTTGCTAGGATGCACACGCTCATGGCACCTACCCCATTCCTTTTCCTTCTGTCCAGCTGTTTTCTCTAGAGTGGAGTCTGGGTGGTTGCTGAAACAGCTGCAGAGGGTGAGGAGTCGTCATCCTTGCTACATCTACTAGCAGCTGCTGTCACATAATAAGTAGTAAACAAGAGCTTGCATGTCCCCACTGACTCCTCAGTCGAGGATGCAGACTCAACATTGGGATCTAAATTCAGCCTTTTCTGGAGTACAGAATTGCAGGTGTCGCAATATCAATTGCAGCCTAAGCTTTCTTCCTAAGCTTGGCTGTTGCTAGTTTCCCTGCGTCGTTATTGTCCAAGAAGAACCCCCACCATCTCCTTAATATCTTTGCCAGATCCAACGCTCAGCATGATTTCATCATAATTATTATGAACCTTAATAAAAGAGGGTGTCAGCACCTGAGCCCAAAGTAACTTGACAGACAGCCCCCTGTTCCTTCATAGTTTTGTAGACCATGTTTCTGTGTTACAAAGGGCACCCTGCAGTGTATAAATATTAGAAGGGTGTAGACATCAAGGAGGGTGAGGAATTGTGCAGTGTGAGCTGAAGGGTATAATTAGGAATGACTAAATGTTGTAAAGTGAAATTTCAGGAGGAATATTAGTGAAGACTTCCTTTCCATCGGATCTAAACCTGTAGAATGGTCTCTCACGGGAAGCAGGGGAAATCCCAATATTTAGGTCATTTAAAGTTAGAGTGGAAAAAGCACAAGAGGATACACTTCTGAGAAGCATTTTGTACTAGCAGGGAGCTGGGCTCAGTGACCTAGTGGGTCTTTTCCATTTCTAATTTCTTGTGATTGAAACTAGGGGTGGGTGTCAGGGATTTCTAGCTGTGGGGGATGGAAATTGCTTTAGGAAACAGCAAAGCTTTGAGAAATTCCATTCTTTGTCGTTCAGGAAAATATTAATAAAAAAGAAAATCAACCGAATATTTTTAAATAGTTATAGTTGTTTACATCTCACCTGAAGAATGGTAGCAAGGGGCAGACCTGATGTATTTATTGTACATGGTTTCTTATTACATCTTTAATCTCTAACAGAAGCAAAAGCCCATCTGGTTTCAAGTTTCTTGCTCACTCTCTCTCTTTCTCTCCCCGTCAAAACTGGTAATAGATTATGATCATATCCAGTTTTGTATTTAATGACAAATTCTGCAATGAAATGTAAATCAAGTGTTAGGATTTCTATGCGTTAATATTAGTATTTCTTAATTGTCTTATTAATAAGAGGCTTGATCTTATTATAAGAGGTTCTTTATTTAAGCAAAGCTCTCATGGATGTCAATGGCATCATATAATCCTTTCTTGAGATTAGTAGACAAGATTCTTTAGGTAAATGTGGTATCTTTTATTTGACCAACTAAATACTGTAGGTGGGGAAAAAAAAATCTTTACAAGCTTGGTGTTAGTAAGTGTTTTGCCTTACTGAGGACTGTAAGAGATTATTCAGTGTGAATCCAAGGGTTAGTTGCATATGAGTTAACAGTTATCTACACTGACTACAGGATTTTTAGGGCTTGGATGGGTAATGGGACCAGTTATAAGAAATTAATTCCTTCAGAACATTACAAGGAAGATATGCAATTGGACTGATTTGGTGGGTAGAATGAGGGCCGCTAAAAAGAAGGGTCATAGCCCATAGACAATACCTACCCTTCATTCTGGCTAAGATAGCTGAGCTTACTGTCAGAGGGAGTCTTGAATTTGTAGCTCAAAAGCTGCTTCAGTTGAGCTAGTAAAGTAACACAGGTATCTGATAATACCAGTACCATCTTCTAATGGACAAGACATGAGAGAGGGTCTTGTCCCAAGTTCTGCCAGATACAGAACAGCCACACTTTGCTCTAGACTTGTCAGAATAATGCCGTGTTTTAGTTTTATTCTAACTGTTGCTGTGCTCTTAAGTGACAAGGACATTCTTTAATTTTAGTTTCCATGTCAAACGTATTTAATCTTCATTTAGGCATGCAAAATTCTTTCTCCCAGAACAGCTTTGCATGCTCATAATAGCGCAGAATCATGTCTTACTCCCTTTTGATGTTCATAATAATGTATGTTATTTTATTTGCCTCACCCAGACTTATTTTTTAAATGAGATATTTATCTCGAGGGAACAAAATTCATAAAAGATTTACTCATTCTGTATTAACTCCAGAGAGCTTCTAAAGTTCAGAAACAAATCTCCCAGAAGATATAAAAAATAAATGTAACTTGCTCGAGAAGCTCAGATTTTCATCTTGTGTTTTGCAGAATAAGCTATGCAAAGCAGTTGCCTTCTTTTAAATTATTTAAAATAATCACGTAAGACTTAATAAGTAGAAGCCTATTCCTGGAAGGTGTTGAGCACATTCACCTCCACTGAAATAGTGTCAGCATCAGTGGATCAGTCCTTAGATTAATGAAGTAATATTAGTACATTGCTTTAAGTACTGAGAATGTTTATTATAACAAGTGCAAAAGTAATGTAATTAATAAAATATTTGATTAAATGAATAACTACGGAACATGACTTTAAAACAATAAAAAGTAATTGAAAGAGCAGATTGAATATTGGTGCAGAGTTTAGTTTGGTGAGGGTGCATTCAGTCTCAGCTAATATCAGAACTGACAGTAATCATGAAGAAATGCAGATATGCTAACCCACTAAGGTGATAAGAAACTATGCTTTCATCAGGGGAAGCTTTAAATTCAAGCCTGATTAATATCTGTCTACCTTGGGCTTATTATCAAGAGGCTTTTCCTTCTTTTGCCCCCGGAGTAGGAGATTTATTCTCTTATTAAATATTCTAACAAGAAGAACTGTGCTTCCCTTCCCTTCCCAGGTCAACTAATGTTGGTGCTTGAGCTGCATGTGACAGTGAATCATTAGATTTGTCCTGCCCAACTGGCCATTTGTGTATGTCATAAAAACATTGGAGGCCTCCAACTTTTCTTTGAAAGGGATGAGCAGAGCTTAGTGCTGTCCTTTTAAAAGGTAGCAGATAATGATGGTGGTGCCAGTGCCCACCTTTGATGTAGTAACCTAGGCCTCACCTAGGAAGGGGGAGTCTCGGTTCTAGATCTTCCACAATATAAGGAGGTTCAAAATCCTTTCTCCCAAAATTGTGCTGTCACTGCCAGGTTATGGGATAAGCTGGGGAGATGGGACAAATGGGTTTGAGACTGAGGAAGATGCACAGGTCTTCCCTTTCTTTGGGAAGTATTCTAACTACTAGGCTCTAATATTAAAATGTCTTTGTTCTAAAAAGGAACTATGAGTATATGCTAGGGATGATATTGAATCGGGCCCTTCATAGGTTTTAGACACTACTCCATCTTATTTCTGGATCCCAGTTGGCTTCAGGGAGCTAAGTGCCTGCTGCTCAGGCCAAGGCAATTTTGGTACACATAAAGGTAGTTCTGTAGGGACCTAGGGAAACTTTCAGGTGAAACAGGGAGGCACCTAGTGAGTTTTAACATATCAGGTGCTGACAGACATGCAGCTGCCTGCTGCACGTGGCGCTTCAAGCACCATGAGTTACAGCACTTCCCCTGCCCCAGCCGATATTCTCTGTCGGGTCTGGGCTGGGGAGGGATTGAGATT
>NW_005842976.1:184388-188722 GCF_000455745.1 Alligator sinensis | reverse complement strand
CCCCCCCCAAGCTCTGGTGCTGTCTTAAGGATGGGAAGAGGGGAGGGAGCTAGGTCTGTGGTTTGCCCAGCCTGCGCTGGAGGGGAGAGGGTGGACTGGAGCTTCCATACCTCTACGTTCAAACAGCTGCTGAACAGGGAATTTTTTGGATTATCGTTTCAATTTACATGTGTCCAAACCATCTAAATCTTGTCTTGACCATCTAAATCCTTTTTTGGAAATACATGGTGAGGCCACCCTGGAGCGTTCTTCTGCAGCTGCTCTCAAGACACTGGCCACTGGTGTGCTTGAGAGCAGCTGCTGGGGATAACCTTGGGACTGTTTTGCCAGAGTGTGTCCTGTTTGAAGCATGTGGGTAGGAGTGGGTGGGTGAGCAGAGCATGCTCAGGAACATCCCACTGGGGATGTGCTTCTGCTACAGTGTGGACATACCCTTCTGAGTGTCCAGTTAAGTATGCAGAAGTAGTGAGCTCTTGGCAATTTTGACTTTAATTTCCTGTTGCCTCTGGTACCTAGCTATAACATGGGGATAATAGTGCCAGCTCATCTCTCAGACATACTGTGAAGATAAATGAATGTGTTGTGGGTGGCTCTGATACTGTGGTGAGTGTATCATAGAAATGAGTGTGAAAAAATGAATAATTCAGTGTAGTTTAATGTGGCAAATAAGGGTGTGGGGCCACAAATTGAATGAGGTAGCTAAATAATATTGAACAGCTGCCTGCTTAGTGAGTACCAGCCATACTATGCACTGATGTGGCAGGGACCTAAGAAAAACTAGCATACAGTCTTTTAATTCAAGATTATATCAATGCATACACACAGAATAGGGCTGACTTCATGTTGCACAAGCAAATTTTTCTTTGTGCATTTCAAGTGCTTGACTTCACTCCCTTAACATTCGCTGACACTTGCTTAGTGTGGAGATAATAGAATGTTTTGAGCTCACACGTGTAGATTGGCACAAGGACTTTCTCTGCCAGTCCAGTGTGTGTGAGTGTAGAGAGCTTTGTACAATGGGACCCGGACAGGCACTCTAAATACTACTGAAATAGAAATAATGTCAACCCATCCATGATCAGCAAACACTTGGTTATGTTACCACAGTATATGAGGAGCTCCTATTAGCCATCATCAGCAATCTGTCAATTTAAAGATGATCTCTACAACAGCTCTTTCATGGGTCTTGAGGTGACTTAAGAGGCAAATCCTTGAGCCACAGACCTGTCTGCAGATGTTGCAGGTCTTTCTGAAGGAAAGAGTAGGCCGTAGGCTAGCGTTTTTCTTCTTTTCCTTTTTCTGTTCTCTCTTCTCTGGTTCGGGGGCAAGACACTTTACCTCACACAGGCCACCATTTAGTTGAGGTTGTGGTGCCATTGGAGTCAGCTGCTCCCAGCTCTTAATGTCAGCATCAATTTCCTTGAGGTGTGACTTTAGTGTGTCCTTGTAGTGCTTCCTCTGGCCACCATGAGATTTCAGACTGCTATTAAGCTGGGAGCAGATCACTTGTTTTGGGAGTTGAGAGTTGAGCATCTGCACATGGTGTCAGGTCCAGTGAAATTTGTACTTGAGGATCACTAACTCAGTGCTGATACCCTTGGCTTCAGTAAGGATGTTGGCATTTCTGCGATGATCTTGCCATTGGATGTGGAGGATTTTCCAGAGGCACTGTTGGTGATACCTCTCTTGAGGCTCTTGAAATGACAATAGTAGGTCACCGACATTTCACATCCATAAAGGAGAGTGGAGATGATGACTGCATTGTAGACCTAGATCTTGTTGTCTTTCTGGAGACTGCGATGAATAAAGACATAGCTGACCCATTTCCTAAAGGAGGCACTTGCACACCAGATTCTCTGCTGGATCTCCTCATCAATGCTCACTCTCTGAGAGAGGTGGCTATCAAGGTAGGGGAAGTGCTTGACTACCTCCAAGGTCTTTCCCTTGATGGAAATCTGAGGGTGGGGTGGGGGGTCACATTCATGGTCTGATAGAACTTTTGATGGCAGACTGTTGAGAGGGAGGCCCAAAGTTTAACAGGTTTCTCCAGAAATATCCAATGTGGTCTGGAGGTTTTCCTCCTTGTGCACAAGGATGGCATAGTCCTTGGTGTACCTCAAAGTGCTCTTTTCATCTAACTTGGATAGATTCAATGTCTGAGGTGTCAAGCCATCCTGTGATTGCAGGAAAATAGGACCATGGGAAGTTGGGTTGCAGATGACTTTGGTTGCCTGGAAAAAGCTATACATGTCATGTTTGTTAGCATAGAGTTGAATCTCCTTGGCTTTATCTTGCCAACCACTGATTTTTTTGATTTCCTGGATCCTCCTTTGAGCTTCAGCTTTGAGGAGCTGACACGTCTCCTTCTGCTGAGATGAGTTGTCATCTTGCCAAGCAGAATGAGCCCTTCTCCTCTGGTCGATGAACAGCAAAACACTTGGTTATGCTACTACAGTGCAGTAAAAGCTCTGTTATCCGGCATCCCCCAGGAATGGGGGATGCTGGATAACAAAATATGCTGGTTAATTGAGCGGCCCCAGCTGCTGTTTCTCCTGCCACATCTGGGGAGTCCCTCTGCCCCTCTCGCGACATCGCCGCCCCTCCGCAGGCCCTGCAGGCCCCGAGCGACAGGGAGGCAGGCCCCGTGCAGCCTATTATGCCCTCTGTTATGCGCAGGCTGCTTTGCCCTGGGCCATGGGGGCTCAGAGAAACCAGAAGTGCCACGGTGGGCACTTCCAGTTTCACGTTTCCTTACAAGTCGACATGCCAGTTAACAGAACATGCCAGCTTGTAAGGTGCCAGTTACCAGAGAGTTTACTGTATATGAGGAACTCCTGTTAGCACGAGTGTGAGCTGTATATATGAAGAGGTAGAATAGTCAGGCTCCAAATAAAAACTAAATAAAATAAAAGCCAACCAAAATCTCTACCTACATTAAATCAGAAATTATAATCCTGGGGTTAGCTTGTCTTAATGTAGAATGCAGGGTAGATTTGCACCTTATAGACTAACTAAATCAGAGGTGCATATGCTTTCCTAAGTGGCGGCTTACTTTAGCAGATGCTAATGATATGTCTTAATGTGTCAGAAAAGGCATAGCTATGAACTAATTCACCCCCCAAAGCACAGAAAGTTACAATTTTAGACTGCACATCACTGACCTTGTACATTCACTGATGTAGTAAGGGTTGGAGAGAAGCCCTCCATCACTTTCTGACCCAATCAGCATGTGTCCCCTTTGATAAATGATGGCTCTGCAAATTAACTGCTATTTAAGAGTGCAGTAGACTGTGTAACTTCTTACATGCCAGAATTGTATCAAATCACAGGTGTTTTATTCTATTAGGTGATGCCATATTACTAACTTAAAACTAATGGAAGAAAAATTAAACTAGCTTGCAGAAACCATTATCGTTGAAAACGAAATATTTATCTCCCTTTTTCCCATTAGACAGCAATTTCTGTATGGTTAGAGCAGATACCAAAAATAGTAGTGAAAGGATAGGGTTAGCTATGTTGGACTAGTTACTTAATCTTCAAAGCAAATGCCTTCTATGAGAGAACATAATGCAGAGGTGCAAATTCAGAATAGCCTTTGTGATGCTGCACTGACATGCGTCACTGGAGTAGCAAGTAGCACTGACATGACCCTGCTGTCAGGAATATACAGCTGCTTTTTTGCACTGACTCTCCTTTAAGAAAGGCCTTCACAGACAAGGGTATAGAGGACACACTGCATTCCTTGTGCCTATACTATATTTGTGTATATTGTACATCCAATCCTGCAACGTCATCCACATCCATAGCTCATTTTTGCTTTAATGAGCATTCCACATGTGCCTAGTTGATTTAAAATCTTGATCTTAATAGGGCATTATCTGGGGTTTCTTTCTGAGAAGATGGCCCAGTTTGGTTTTTCTACCAGAAATAGACATTTGAGACAGAAGAACAGCTACTTCTAGTTCTTCTGGATATTTTCCTTTAGGGATTAGTTTTGAAGGAGAAACTGCCTGTCCAGTATGGATAGGTGAAGCAGTTGAGATCCAATAAAAATCAACCAGAATCTTCAGTTAAATCACGTGACTTTTTTTAACTCAAATTAATTCTCGGCAAGATGAGCTGAACGATTGTGGAAAGTTTCTGTTCTTTCTTATTAGTTCTAGGTTGCCTGTTTAAGGGTCTGATCCTGCACCCCTGAATTCAATAAGGGCAGGCTCAGACCCTCATGTTCCTACACACTGCGAATGGTGTAAACACTTGTAGATTCATAGATGTTAGGGTTGGAAGGGACCTCAATAGATCATCGAGTCCGACCCCCTGCATAAGCAGGAAAG
>NW_005842976.1:182202-182848 GCF_000455745.1 Alligator sinensis | reverse complement strand
GTCACCAGTTGTTTCTGCCCATTTAGCAGGGGTCCTATTCCTCCCTGGGCCTTCCTTTTACTCCCAATATATCTAAAAACCAATTTCTTGTTGTCTTTTACTTGGGTTGCCATCCTCAGCTCCATGGCAGCTTTGGCCCGTCTAACTGCCTCCCTACAAGCACGAGCAGAGGAGGTATATTCATCTTTGGTGATCTCTCCCTGTTTCCACTTTTTATGTGCTCCCCTTTTGTCCCTTAGGCTGCCCTGGATTTCTCTGGTCAGCCAGGGAAGCCTCCTGGCCCCTTTCCCCCTTTTGCCTCGCTCGGGGATCGTCTTGCTTTGTGCCCGAAGGATCATTTCCTTAAGGCACAGCCACCCTTCTTGGGCTCCCATCACTTCAAAACTCCTACTCTGCAGTGCGTCCTTGACTAATCGCCTGAGTTCATTGAAAAGAACATATCCTCCTGTTCTTACACACTATAGAACTGTACTTCCTACACTGTCCTCTTCCTGGAAACTCTATCAAATTAGCACAGGTTGACTGCTCTTGGAGACTGAAATGCCCATATCACACCCCAGCAGCATCATGCCTGCCTCCAGCCAGCACAGCTTTACTATTTTCTTATATTCTTTTTGCTCACTGTAGCAAGTCTGTGGTCACAGGG
>NW_005842976.1:158673-182143 GCF_000455745.1 Alligator sinensis | reverse complement strand
CCTTGATCACTCTTCTGCCACGCCTTGCGGTTTTTGAAGGTTATATAAAGGAGGCTGATCATGGGCTCTGAGTGAGCCTGAGCCTGTGCCAATCATCACTGGGCCCCTCCTATGTCCCTTCAGTCATTGTCCTGCACTCTCAAGCTAGTAGGCCCTCTTGTCCTGTCCGCATCTCTGTTGGGAACCTGTCATCTTCACGGCTCATTGCATGGCTCTACTTCCCCTACACCATGCCCAAATCTCATTGGTGTGCTCCCCCTGTTGTCTGGTTATTCACTCAGCCTCCTTGGGCCTTGAGAACCCCTGGCCCCTTACACAGTCCCTTCCTGAACTCTCAGACCCCTGATCCTGCATGCTGCCCCTTCTCTGGGCTCCCAGACCTCTGATCCTGCATCACCCCTTCTCTGGGCTCAGGGATCCTCTGTGGGTTCAAAATAAAGCAAAGGTCACTTGTCTGAAAACTCCTGACTCCTCTGCCTGGGGACTTGCCTCTGCTGCCAGGCCGACAGGGTTGTTTATATCAACACTAGGGCCTTCAGGAGCCCTGCTGCCATGAGCTGTTCACCTTGTGGCTACCAAGGAGAGACTGCCTGACCAGCTCAGGCTCTGGAATAATATAGCTCCAGCCTGAGCCCTCTTATGGTCAGGTGAGTCTTTCATTAGCCCCCTGTGCCACCTACAAGCATCCTGCAGGCTGCTAGCTCCCTTAAAGGAGCAGGCCCAGTACCCTGCTATGCTCATCTAATGACATTAGAAATGCTGACTTGCCAACGGAGCAAATCAAATTATTTAAGCCAGAGAGAGAAGCTGTTCCCCCAGCATTTTCAGTGCAATGCACTTTTGTTTTCATTTTGGACCCTGCATAAGAATTGCCATTTACTGGGTCAGACCATAGGTACATCTTGCCCAGTATCCTATGTCATATAGCAGCAGAGAGTGGAAGCTGAAAGGCAGAGTGAACTGAAGATGACCGGGGTGTTTTTTTTTTCCTGTTGTTCTCTCACTTGCAGCCTCTAATGTTTAAGGTCTATGAAGTTCTAATTCAGAGGCTGCATCCCTAATTCCCATGCTCAATAGCTAGTGATGCTCCTGTCCTCCAAGAATTTGTTCAATCTCTTTTTGAATCTAGATAAACTGCCTGTTTCTACAACATCTGGTGGTAATGAGTTCCACACTTTAATTGCATGCTGTATGAAAAAGAATCTTTTGTTAATTTTAACCTTACTACCTACTAGTTTGATTTTGTGACCCCTACTTCTTATATTGAGAAAGAGAGTACACAATAAATCCTTACTTACTTTCTCTTCACTATTTAGTATTTTGTAAATCCTGTATCATGTCTCTCTTTCTAAACTGAATAGGCCTAGCCTCTGTAGTCTTTCCTTACATGGAAGCCACTGCATGCTGCAAATCATCCTTGTTGCCCTTCTCTGGACCTTCTCTAGTTCTTTTGTATACTTTTTGAAGTGTGGGGACCAGAACTGGATACAGTATTCAAGGTGTGGATGCACCATGGATTTATAGAGGGGCATAATGATAATTTCCATTTTGTTTACAATTTTGTTCCTAATAATTCCTAACTTTTATTTTTTGCTTTTTTGATAGCTGCTGAACACTGAGCTGATAACTTCAGCAAACTGTCCTGGATTTTTTTTCCTGTGTGGTAGCAGCTAATGTGGAGTCCATCATGGTATAAGTATAGTATGAGGGGGTTTTTTGCCCAGGTGCATCACTTGACACTTACCTACATTGAATTTCATCTGCCATTTAGTTCCCCATTTGTTCAATCATGCCAGATTCTTCCATAGTTCCTCACAGTCTGCCTTGGTCTTTACCACTTTGAATAATTTTGTGTCATCAGCAAATTTGGCCACCTTGCTACTCACCCCTTTTTCCAGATCGTTTATGAAGATGTTAAAGAGCACTGGTCCCAACATAGAACCCTGGGGGACCCTGCTGTTTACTTCTTTTCATCCTGAAAACTGACCATTTATATTTACTCGTTGCTTTCTATCTTGCAGTCAATTTCTAATACACAAATGGATGTTCCCTGTAATCCCATGACTACCTAATTTAGTTAAGAGCCTCTGATGGGGGACCTTGTCAAAGGCCTTTTGGAAGTGCAAATGTACTATATCAACGTTATTTTTGTGCCTTCATTTCTCAGCTGACAGCAACAGACTGAGGTGATAGGTGAATCCAACTGAAAACCCAAGAGCCAAATATTCCTGGAATATAGGGTTCAAAATAAAAAACTGGGTCTGAATTCTGTATTTTCTGGGTGCCAACTCAGCAAGGCACTTACAGAAGTGCTTAACTTTAGTGAGAATGAATTGTATGCTTTCCTGGCCCAGGCACATAATGAACAGTATCACTTGGAATCATGTCGAATCTTTCCAGTGTAGGGTGCTCAAGTGTTCAGATCTGTGTCTTGCAGGTGGAGAACATCTCCATTTGTTGACAAGCATTCGATCACGGGCTCAGAAAGCATGTCACACTTGCTCTTGAAAGATGCTACTTTGAAAGGCAACTTTGCTTGTTGGGTTTGGAATTTTTGGAAAGCTGTAGAGGGCTGGCTGTTTTCAAACTGATGGTAAATGTCCCAAATATGAAACTGAAAGAAATAAATTTAATTTTTTTGGTGAAAAATAAGTTAAATCTGCAATAAACAATGAAGAGAGCCTTTAGAAGGTAAGAATATCTTTCTAGCCTCAGCTAAGGAGCAAATCTCCATGATTTGTTCAAATAAATAGATATAGTTAAAGACTTAGTGGCTCAATAATTAGTAAAATGTAATTGTGGAATTCTCCTCAACAGTGTGATGTAAAGCCATTTTGGTTATAGAGCACCACAGAGCCTCAGAAGATATAACATGAGTCAATGCCAAACATCCTGACAAGAAGCAAGGAGTGTTTCAAGGCCAACCATGTACCTAATTCACTCACTCATGCTGTATAGCATGCCCAAGACTCTCTGACAAGAGGAACCTAAATTCCATAGCACAGTCCCTGGATATTATCTGGCAGTCTGAAAACTCTGAAAGAGGTTAAGTTAAATTGAAAATATTGAGTTTCAGCAAATACAGCATTGCATGTTTCATATAAATTTAACTGATGGAAATGAGTGGATGTAAATCAGGGAAAAACAACTGAGAGGTGAGCATCAGGCCTTAAAAAACATAGGGTTGCCCATATTTATCATGCATTATCTTGCATCCTTTTGTGGTTGTATTTTCCTGCTTCAACTCTACTGATTTTAGCCCTCAGTATGAAATTGATTCTTAAGTTCTCCTACTTACCTGCACATTTTAGCCCTCAGTATGAAATTGATTCTTATTTTCTCCTACTTCCCTGCCCCATCCACTAGCAAGTCTCCAGTTAGTCCAGCCCTAAACCAGGACTGGCCAACTGGAGACCTACTAGTGGCTCCCCACTCCTCCTTTCAGCTGATGCTTCCTGCCTTCATCTTGGGGAAAGGGGCAGGAGGCAGTGTGTAACAAAGCACAGGATGTGCTCTGTTACTCGTAGGGGCATAGGCACCAGCAAAGCAGCCAAGCAGCTGGCAGGTGGCTGCAAGTCCAATCAGGCACAACTAACTGATTGGGAACAGGGCCCAGCTGTTCCTTATAAAAACAGGGCCCTGATCAGCAAAGCGGCAGTCTTCTGCTGGCAGCCAGGAGAACACCACCCGGCTGGAGCTGCTGCTCACAACACTTTGGAGGTCTGGTGGGTGGGACTATGGGGATGGTAGGAGATTCCCTGTCCTGGGGCATGACCTAAAACTGCACCCTGCTGGGGTAGGATGGTCTGGTGGGGTGGCCCGCGGCAGGATAGTCCCTGGAAATGCCAGGCCACTTGACTCCCCAGTGAATGGCAGATATGGGGTGCCTTATAACCCCAGTGCTCACAACCCTGGTGGGTAATAAGAACACAGCAGAGGCCTGTCCCAGCCGCCTGCAGAGGGCTCAGAATTGAGAGTGTAGTCGGGGGTAAAAGGTAAGAAAGGTTTATTGACTTAACAAAACCACGACTATGCGTAGAATAATAAGACAGACAATGACAGACAATAATAATTCGCATCGGCAACTTATCGGCAGTCCCCTCTGATATCTGATGTACGACAAGTTCTTTTTCACAAAGCTTAGCGAAGTCGAGCGTCCCCAGTCAGTGCTGTCCAAGGGGTACCGGGAAGGACCCTGGTATTCAGTCCTCGGGCTCCTCGAGATTCACAGGCCCACTGAATCCAGGTCAGCAGCTAATCTTAAATCAGTAGCTTCTTTTACAGAGCTGCATCTTCCTTCTAAATGATTTCTGGATGGGCTAGCCAATTTATGACTTCTGAGCTATGCTGATGAATTACAGACATCCAGATTCTCCCACTGCAAACTTTCCTTAGGACTGAGCAATAGCAGTACAAGCCTTGCATTCTTCTGATGAGGTTCATTTTTACTACGCCACAGGGCCTACTACTTCTACAAGGCTTTGTTAAATTTACTAGGTCTTACTACATACAAGGCTTCACTACATCTTTGACTTTAATTAGGCTCTTAACAACAACATATAGCTTAATATCTGAACAAATGACAGAAAAACACTTGGTCTAATTTTCACAGCATTCAACAAGGACCTTAAACTCAATTTTTAGCTGTCACAGGGCCCACACTCACTGTGAGCTCTGAGGCAGGGCCTAGGTCAGGGACCTAGTGGAGGGACCTAAGGCAGCACCCAGACTCACTGTGAATTCTGAGGCTACATTAGGGAGCCAGGTGTGAGGCTCTAGGGGATTCTAAGGCCCCAGGGTCGGGGTGTGAGAGGATCACAAGGGTCTCGAGTCAGGCTGGGAGCCCTGAGCTGAGTTTGTAGGGGCTGAGAGCCCTGATTGATTGAATGAGAGCCCAGTGTGAGGGCACAGAGATTATGAGCTCCAGTGGGGATTGAGAGTCCCATGTGAGACTCTGGAGTGCAGGGCACAGGCTTATTAAGCTGGGTGTTAGGTCATGTATGATAAGGCTGGGTCTTAGGCCATGGATGCCATCTGCAAGGCATGGGACACAGTATAGGGAAGGTTGGAGCCATGTATATAACCTGTTGCCATCAGAGCAAGCAAATGGGCATCCTGCCACTTGGTTAACATCTAATCAGTATCATCAAGGCGAGGTAGGTGGGTGGTTATCCCAGAGACAAGTGGGCAGGCCAACAATTGGACCAGCCCTGGGATACACACTTGTTACACAGTGCAACAGCATGGATGTGCCAGGGTGGGTAGGGGATGGGTGAGAAATCGGGGTTCTGTGCTGGGGGGAGGGGGATTGCACCCTCACAGTGCAGCAGTGTGGGGGCACTCATGTGGGCATGCATTGCAGAGTGGGAGGGGATCACACTCATGCACCCACTTGGGGCAGTGTTTGGGTGGGGGAAAGGGAGAAGCATTTGTGTAGCGCACCTGGTGAGGCCCCTGGGGGCATAAAAGTTGTACAGCCTTGATTTGTGCTATTCCTCCTCCATGTAGGCCATTTCTATCAAATGACTATTCACTTTTAAGTTGTCTTTTGCAGATAAAAAGCTAGGAGTAGATCAACATCAAAATCAAATATATTGTGAAATCAAAAGCAGCAGAAGTGATATTTTTATCACTGTAACATCCTATGTGTCTGTCTTTGCTTGGTTCCTGGTGGTTTCTTTCTGAGTGTTCCTCCAGCCCCTTACTCAGTAGGTCTTTCTCTTTCCTTTCCCATTCTTCAATGGGAATCCCACTAGGTTCTTTCATCTCCATGCATGACTTCTTTGGATGCTCTTTTGTGCCTACGAGGCTTTAACTACTGTAACATCTTTATGCCAATGATTTGGAGATCTGATGCAGTATTTTCAGCCTAGCTCTCTCCATCTTGTCCTATGACTGTATCCTATCCCATCTGTCCCTTGGTACCACTCTCCCCTTTCCTTTTTGCCCAGGTTGCCAAATGTCTTACTTATGCCCTCATTATTTCCAGTCTCCACTTCTGAAATGGAAACTGCTGTCCTTACAGATCATCTTCCTTGCTGCAACTTTTACCCCTTCACATTCCTTTCTGATGGCTTTTTCTTGTTTCAACACACCAAGTTCAAGCTTCTTATCCTCACCTTGAAGGCCCTTCACAACTCTCTCCCTCTCGTCTTATCCATTCTTCTGTCTTATCCCATCACCTTCACTTCACCACTCACGACTGGCCCCTCCACTCATTCATCATTTTTTCCTACAAACATCTTCATACTTTCTTCTGTGCTGGCCCTTATGAGCAAAACACTTTCCTTCAGTTAAGCAATAAGGCTCTCTTTGAAACATTCCTCCTTCAGCAGGCAATTAATAGCAATAAAATAGCTAATATTTTTTGTTTTCAAGAAGAGAAGAATTTCATTGTACCCTTCCAGTCCTTCTTAGGTCTTTTCACACTGTATCAGCTCTGTGGGACAGGGAGCCTGTCTTAGTAGGACTTTCTATAGGACATTGCAAAGAAGTGATCTATTATAATTAACATAACCTAGTACAACTATTTATCACTAATAAAGTTGAACAAGTAAAGTAAATGAGGTCAGGCTGTACTACTTAGAAACAGGACACCAGAGCAAAAAGTTGCACATGAAGCTGTACTTTTCTGGATCGTTATTTTTCATTTTCCTGATTTACGTCCGGCTTCTGCAACAATAGCCCACGTCGGTAACAGCAGAGGCTTTGCCATCCGACACACTTTTAAAATAGAACTCCTACAAGAATTCCAGCTGTCAGGTTTCTCATTGTTTAGCCTTTGCTGACTGCCTCTTGAGGGTATCTTCATATTTCCAAGGAGGTGGTGACTGTCAGTCAAGGAAACCTTGAACTAAAGCCTTTATTGCACGTCTCATTGTATCATACATTTTCTCAGTTTGTATAACAGGCACAAGCAGAGATAGGAGTCAGGAAACATAAGAAGCTCATTAAGTTTCTGATATGTAGTTCCAGAAATACATCAGGAAAAACAGACAGCACTTACAACCACATTCTATCTGGTATTTGGGCAGGTCTATGGTAATAGTAGGAACAAAAGGCAATAACTCCCATTCACTTAAGAGTGTTCATCTCTTGGAGTGTATATCTTAATTTCTCTGCCACCTCATGCAGCCTTGTCATTACACCTAATAAAGATATTGTTGCCATTTAACCTCGGTGCTTAGCCAAAATGTGGGGTCTCCCTTCTTCCATAAAGGGGAGACGTTGATGACTGAGTCATGTATTTTTTGATGCAGCCTAGTTTATTTTTAAAGAATATGCAAAGGGCCCCGTTACCCAGAACACAGTTGGAATCAAACAGGAGGCAGTTTGTTTGCTCACAGTTCCCAGTCCATTTCTGGGCAGCCTTCCCCAAGAGCTCTGTTTTTAAGTT
Source organism: Alligator sinensis (assembly GCF_000455745.1). Classification (NCBI taxonomy): domain Eukaryota; kingdom Metazoa; phylum Chordata; order Crocodylia; family Alligatoridae; genus Alligator; species Alligator sinensis. Next base: position 174,747 of record NW_005842976.1, on the reverse strand, counting down.
TTTCTCAAAGTCTTGCTCCCCATTCTTCTGTGGCTGCATCTGGTGCTTGCTTATTCTTTTCTGCCTCCTAATCTATGAAGTGACTTTCCCTTCTGGGTACCTCAGGAAACTAGGCAGCTTCTACAGTTCCAGTTGTGTACAGATGCCAGAGGTCTTTTCATGAACACGCACACAGAAGCACACGTGCAGAATTCCAACAAACAGTGTTCAGTTATGTTTCTCTGTCACCATAGCTCAGTTTCCAGCTGATCCAGATCGTGTATTCGCTGTGTTTTGGGTATTGGATTCTATCCTGCCAATTACCTCTTCTTTAGAGAAGTGTGATTTAATCTGAATGAAGGGGGTAATGGCACCCATCTGCTATACAGTTTAACCCAATCTCCAGTGTTAGGCTGTATGAGAGACTGAAGCCTACGTACAAGCAGGTCACCTCACCTGTGGACTCCTCCCAGCCTGTTTTTGTTTCTTAAGGAGATTTCCAGCCAGTACATGGCAATAAACAGAGTCAGTCTTTAAATAAAAGATTCAGCAAAAAAAAAACAAACCAAAAAAACCTTGTTGTCTTGTCTCAGGCACTTGGAGGGGACCCCTGCAGTTTGCACCTAACACAGCCATCTGGCCAGGCAGCCCACAACTCGGCACACCATCTGCCTCCAGCTCACAACCGTTTCCTTGCAGCTTGCTGCCCTATGGCTCTGCTGTCTGGAGTCTTAAACTCCTAGTGAGCCACTTCCTCATCTGCAGCCTTTCCGCAACTGCTGCTACTCAGCAGGGTTGGCTGCCCTCTCTTAAGGCGACAGGCCACCCTGTTACACATTCTTTATATCATTTGGCTCCTGCAAGACTCCCTGCCTTCTCCATTTTGACTTGCACTGTAGTGAGCAGCCACCTGTCTAAAATGTTTCTAGTCATCTAACATGACTAGAAACAGCTGTGTAATCACTTAACCTGCACAGCTGTGCACACTGCATTAAAAGCAAAACTTAATAAGGTAGCCAGAAAAGGAAGCCCCTTCCAGGAAGCTATTTTAGATGAGAAAATTGTAGTTACAGTCCTTTTTTGCACTTGTGTGTTCAGTGCACAATCTCATAGTGTGTTTTTCAGTTAGTGCTGAATTATAGCCATAATGTTTTTCAGGTATAGTGCACTGGAGTGCCGTGCAATTCTGTTCCTTCTTTCTTATTCTTCCCTCTCTAAACATGTCATCTCCTGCTCCATCCACCAGCATTTCTCTTCTCATTCTTCCATTTATGTATCTAACAAAATCACTGCCATAACTTTTTCCACAAATTACTACACATGGTTCAACCATACTAAGTTTCTCCATAAAACTTCATGGAATCATTGAAAAATAGGGCTAGAAGAGAACAAGAATAGATTCATGATTTTTTGAGTGCCCTAGTTATACTTGAAAAGGATCGCTCAAAAATTTTGCCCTTGTTATTTTTTACCCTGCAGTGTCTTTTTAGAATCAATAGCTTTATAGTACACCTTATTATCAATATTTCCTTTTTCCCTTTTGCTACTTGCTTATAGTCTGATCCTGCAATCCTTATGCAGACACATCTCCCACTGCCTTTAGATTAAATTCCTTTGAAGCCAGTGGGGATTTAACTTGAGCAAGAATCTGCAGGAGGGAACACTAAAGAATTAATATAGTCTCTCCCTCCATGGCCTGTTATGCTCTACTTCTTCTGTACATTCAGTAAAGTGACTGCTGGAGCCAGTAAGCAGAGGATCAGTGGGTCAAAAGAACCTAGCAGAAGCACCCGTCTCAGAATGGATGCACATGTTGAACTATTCTTTGCCTAACTTAAGATCCTTTTGATATAGGTCAAGTCAAGTCAGTCCCGAGGCCGCTGCAACTGGTGGGGCACCTTAGATGCTGTTCACAACTCTTTTCCAGTCTGCTCTGTGTTTGGATGTGGTTGTAGACCTGGGCCTTGACTGATCTGGCATGAAGTTAGTTGAGTTGCTTTGCATCACTGGTGATTTTTCGGGCAAAATGACCTGGTGGCACCCATCTCCTCTGCAGGCATGAATAGCCGTTGGCTCTTAGGGAGCTCATCTGCCCTTTGACAGGTCTGTTTTTTTTAGTTCTGCTGGGTGTCTGCATACCCTCCTCACCCAGGCTAGCCCAGGTGGGGGTGCCAGTTTAGTAGCCAACAACCTGACCATAGAACAGGCTGTACTAGTTTACATGGTACCAGATAACAAACTGAGAGAGGCCTGGCCTGACATGCTGATATAGTGCATAAGATTATAATTATTAGAGATGGGAAAGCCATTCTGACAATAAATGCTTCTACTCTATTTTTAAGACAAGTCAGAAAAAATGCTTATCAAGCTACCAAGAAGTTACATCATAACAAACCAATCAGCAGTCTTGGTCCCTCCAAATGATGCTGATGCGCTCTCATTTTGTTTAAAGTCTTGTGCTGCTCTCAGAAGGCTTGGAGCTAAGCATTCAGTGTGGCTGGCGAAGAGGTCCCGTGTAAGTGATTTCCTGCAGATGAAACGTTCATTAGCATCTTTCCAAACAGTCTGTTTCTGGGCTTTAGGAATGTGAAAAAAGACGATGCTTATCCCCAACTCAAAGGCAAATCCTTAATGTTCCCCAAAGGAGCCTGCGCTTGTACAGTTCTTCGTAAAAGTCCTTGACAAGTGGGAGGTAATGTAAACCAAAGGCTTACAAAGAAAACCCTCCTCACAGAGTTGATAGCAGTTTTGCTGTGCTTGTTTATTTATAAAAATGGGTTAATCGGCTTAAATCTATAGAAAGGTATCTTAATATCAAGTTAGCCAACACTGATTGAACCTGCTCTTCCTTCCTCAGAAGAAGACAGAAAGAGGCTATGTTTCCATACACAGAAATTACTCCAGAATCCTCTCACGTCTAACAGAAAAGAGTAGGTCCTGATTTTCATAGATCCTTAGTACTCAGAAATGCCTTTTCCTTTCCTCAGACTTTGTCTTCACTGCAGAAGAAGGTATGTTTTACATTGAGATGCCTAATTTGCAAAAATTTTTTTTAATGTAAATCCTAATGGAGACAAGGCACAGATATTTGTCTTTTCGTGTAAGGTTTCTTAAGCCTTTCCTCAGGGGTTTACTTCAACTCAGGGTACGTGCACATGTTTGCATGACCCAATCTATGATCACACAGCTTACTTTAAGCCCCATGATCATAGACTGGGTCCCCCTTTTGCACACATTCCCCAGTGCTAGGAGCTGTGCTAGGAATACGATCTAAGTCAGTCAGGGTGGCGGGAGGGGCCGGATCAGGGGGGCTGAGGGTCCACAGAGAGGCCGGGTTGGTGGATCTGCAGCAGAGTCGTCCATCCAGGGGTGGGAGGGTCAGAGGGCTAAAAATAGGTCAGGGCAAGGTAGGAAAAGGGCAGTCCTGGGGCTGGGATGAGTGCTTGGGCTTTCCCAGCCTATGGGCTGTGTTCAAAATGTGCATACACGTTTGGTTAGATAGGAATGGCTTAGCCCGATCTACGAAGCACACCTCCTTAGGTGAACTAAATTAGATCAGGCTGAACATTTTTGTACAATGTAAACTCCCTGGACATATGTACAGTTTGGCACTTGGGTTGACCTAACCCTTTCTGACTTGCAATAATTTGATTTCAGTGGGATGACCCCTTCCTCTATTTGGTGCTTTCAAAATCTCATGAAGTGCATTTCTGCCTGGTTAGGTGCCTAAAGACCTTAACAAATCTTGCTTTTTTATACCTAAAAAAAAGAATCACCATTAATCTTTCAGAGCAACCATTTCCAAGGATTTAGAATGAGATCTTACCAGGCTATAACATGAGTGTAGGTAAAATTATGCCTGTATATTTATTGTGCTTCTGGGTTGTTTGTTTGACTGTTGACACTAATAGCTACTTTATGGAGATGCATCGTGCAACTTTCCCTTGTGTGATTAATCCTTATTTCCTCAAACTTGAAACTGCTAATGAAATAACTTCGGGGAAAAAGACCTATGTAAATAAATGCTGCTGTTATTAATTTCATGCTCTGCCAGTTTATGGGAATTTACAAGCTTCCACATATGCTAACTACAAGAAGAAACAAAACACATGTCCAGGCTGGAGAGTTATTGAACTTTAAAGCTCAGGAACAGAAATTTCAGAGAGACTTTCCCAGCCTTCTTCCTATAAATAAGTTGCTGTACAGTGCAATACAACTGCATTTAGTGTAGAATATTTCTTACAGAGTGTGTCCCAAAATGCTGCTCGGAGATATGGCTATAGATAAATAGCAGAGAAGAAGAGAAAATTAAAAAAAAACTAAGACAATAAAGGAAACATTTTTTAGCTGGGAGCAGAAATGTAATAGAGAGTCCAGGGAAATAAAGGAAGGCACAAACCAGAAGAACATTGGTTACAGATAAATTAATCTCACTGAGGGCCAAATTCTGATCTCAGATACACATGTTATTCCAGATTAATTATTATTTTCAGTGGGGTTATCCAAATTTACACCAGAGGAAGATTATTAGACCCTTGCTTTTCATAATCTGCACTAGACTTGAAGGCTGTATTTATGGATGGCATTGATGTTGCTTCTTGTAATGCAGTCTTCCAATTCTGGAATCTATTATAGTTACTACATTTTGGTACAGCAGTCAGGGTTATGAGGGTTGTTTTTGTTAGGAGGTGAAATGAATGGGAGGAAAGTATCTTTCTGAGGCAGTCTGGTTTATTTACCAAGAATATGGCAACGGCTAAATTTCCCTAAACGCTAAAGGAATCGCACCGGGAGGATCAAAGTTCCAGGCTATTGGGTGCAACCAGAACATAAGCAGTCAGGGCTAGAGCAGTCACGCAGCCTCTGTAGACTCAAGACACCCCTTAGAAAATGCTAGCTCTTAGCTTTCACTAATTTTTGTAGCTATGGAATAAAATAGATCAATTCTTCTGAAGCTGAGAGAGAACACAATAGATCAGAATGGTTTTGACTCCATGCATTCCCATTTGAAAATTCTGGGTTTATCATGAATCAAGTGTAGTGCTAATACTGTGCAGCACCTGATGGCATCCTTCAAAAGATTTCATAGCACCTCAGGGTGTTGCTGCACCCTGGTTGAGAATCCCTGCCCTAGAGGGTCAAAACCCAGGGGACCAGGAACAGACAGGGTCATGGAAGCAAGGGTCTCAACTAGAGGCAGGGGATTAGGAGCAGGTCGGTCAGGAGGATGAGGTCTCCAAGTAACTAGGACAGGCTACCATGGATAGGGTCACAAGCCTGGGGGAAGTCAGGAAAATGAAGCAGGGATCTGGACAGGAATCATTAGGCAGAGGATCTGGAGCAGGGAGTACAGGACCAGAATGTGTCAAGCCAGGAGTTGGCTATAAGAGGACCGGGGTCTGGACTGCCGTCTGCAGAGCAAAGGGTCAAAGAACTGGCGAGGAGTCTGGAACCAGGAGTCAGCAGGTAGGAATTGGGAACAAGGATTAAATCAGTGGACAGGAAACCAGAAACAAACAGATCTTGACAAACTGGCAGACCTCAGGGACTAGGAAACCAGGAATTAAAGGCAGGAAGCAGGAAATGTAAAAACCAAGGATCCAAAGCCCCAGGCTAGCCAGAAAATAAATTTAGCTTGTTAGGGTCTGAAAGGGCTGCTTCTGGTAAGTAGGCTCCTGGGGCCACCTGTGTTTGAGTTAGGCTAGTGGCAACTAGGCCAACCCAGGTAACCCAAGTCAACTGAGGGCAATTTAGCTAGCTTGCTCCCCAAACACATACCTCTTTCTAGGAAGCATTCTGCTTAGAAAGACAGCTTTTTGGCCTTCTCTCGAAGGCGTGTTACTTACCAGAGCTTTTCTTGTTTCTTTCTGGTTTTCCCAGTGCCTTTTCTTTCTGTTTCTATCTCCTAAACTCATTTCCATTAATCAGTACTCCAAAAAAACTCTCCCAACCCACATAACTACTTCTGATCAGCCTGGTACAAGAAACATGTTTTGGTGGCAGTTCCTTACTTGTTTCATCTTAGTCCCAGAAGGAGCTTTATTGCTATTTATATGTATCCTGAATGGAGGATGCTATAACACTTATGATCTGCCTTAACAAGGTTTCACCCAATCCCTCATAATGTTCTTGGTAAAAAGTGAGGATTTAAAGAAGCGAGTAGGTATTTCTGATGTAGCAACAAATTGTTCTTGAGTAAATTCACCTCAAGCAATATTAACACTAATTGTTGGTTTGTTAGTAGGCAACTGTGTGAAGAAAAAAGGATACGTTTCAAAATACATGTGCCAAATTGAGCAAAAAACAGAACTCAAGTGTCTTTTGCTTGTAATGGCACAGGATTCCCCCTATACAAGGGAATCCTTGGGTGGTACACAGCAATTTTACACAATCCCTCCTCTCATCTTTCGCTTTGCATGACAAAGGATGGAAACACTTTATTTAGAAAGTTCAATTCATATGTTTGCAAAGTTATATCCACATTGGTGCTGTACTGTCCAAATCATTAGGACAAGTTCTCCTCTTATAGTATATATAAGATAAATGCCAGGGGGATAAAGTCAACTGCACAACCAAAGTTTGGTTGAGAGTACTCAGAAACGCACAAAAAAAAAACAAACTAATGATTACCATATATAATAAATATTTAATAAACCACCCATACCGTGAAGCAATTCCAGCTGTAATCACTATACTGCATGTGGCAGAGTGGTTCAGTTTTATATTCACACAATAGATCAGATACTTAGCATTTCCTCTCTCTCTCATGGTCCTGTTATTTGCTTAGAACAGCTCATCTTTTGTATGGTGTTCTGTACGTTTACAGCCAACCTAAATGTCAGACTGTAAATATTCAAATTCCAGTGTCCAACTTCCAGTAACCTTAAAATGCCCTTTTTCTCCTAAGGTCTTCTGGATAATAATGGTCTACAACCAAACAGGTAAACAATTATCTCCAATGGGCATTAGGTGTCCTCTGACCTTTCAAGGATCAGACCTATTGTTTGTCGATTGAATACACAGGTAGTATACAGCCAAATGCTAGGACTTCCTGTTCCCATCCAGAATTCTACTGATGACAGGGAATTACATACTATAACAAAATTACAGTACAATAAATTGTGTGGCTGTTGCTATTGGTCATAATTATTAAGGAATACTGTAGTGGTATAATTCTGTTGAATTCAAAATGATCTTCCAGTGGAAAACAAACAGCTAAGACTTGCCCCTCATTAACCACAAGTGCTTTGCCATGACATCCTATTGTGAATCTAGTTGCCATAGGGCTGTGAAATGAATGCAGAATCTCATCCATTTCAATAGCACGCCTGTAGCAACATATTAAAAACAGATGAGACATACTATCTTATACTCAGATAAGAAATTTTAAAATAGAGACAAGAGCTACATCTCAATGACTATGACAGCCCAGCTATTTAATGTAATGGTGTTCATTGTGGCATTTTCCTTAAAAATGGCATCCCCATATAGTTTCTAGTGAGTAATACAATTAAAGATATAGTTGCAGAGAGAGAGAGAGAAATTAAGCTGTTTAAGGAGGTTGTTTTTGATGGTAAAGAAGAAGGCTCTTTTACAGACAAGCACAGGAAAAAGTGCTAGAGGAGCAAAAAATAGTAGGGAAGTGGGACAAGATTAAGACCATTAAGTAGATATATATATTCTATATCCATGGAGATATATAAAAGAGGATGCAAGTTTGACTGCCTCTTTTAGGCATAAGAGGTTCTCAGAGATGTGACACTTGCAGGCAGATATGAAAGAAAATATATAAGCTAAGTGTGATCTCAAGCACTTCATATATTGGAATTGTAGTGATAGAGGTTGTAGTTTGGAGATGTTCTTTTACTTGGACTACAATTGGGAATTGGGTGGTGGTCCCTCAGTTAAGGAGTCAATGAGTTAGAGACAGACTGCAGAGGTCTGCAGTAGTTGCCTACTGCTCCACAATTAAAATCTGTTGTACTTCTCCTTTATGTATGCCTGTATTGTTGAACCTGGTGATCACTACAGGAATAATGGCCTCTGCTGACAACATCCCTCTGTAGAGCTTATCAGAGGTTTTCGCAGCCTGTATTCCTTAAGATAGTTAGGGTCTACTTAAATGAGGGGTTTGTAGGTCAGGGGTATTATATGTTTTCAGGACTTTTGTTTTTGTGAGAGGCAAAATTCTGACAAGATGGATAGAGAAGCTGCCGGTTCTCATGCTTGCATTGCACCTTTCAGTCCAGAGAGCTCAATTGGGATTTCACTGTCCTTTACCATTAAGTAGGATAAGAATTCTTCACAGTCGAATTCACTGATACTAGGATTTCCTGATGGGAATGTGAATTAATTTTAAGTACATGTATCATGGTCCAGTACAGTCCAGCTGTTCTTGATGCTGTGAGATCTAAGCAGACCTTACTGAGATTTGCAACAAGTCGTTGATGGTCAGGCTCTTTCACATAGCAGCAGAAACACAAAACATTATACAAAGAAGGATAAAGGGATTGTAAGGACACAAAAATGGCAGAGGGTGGAGGTAGGCAACAGCTTAAGGGCAGGTGTAGTATTTGAAACTACTTCTGATATATTTTTTTAATTGGGTAATGTAAAATTTAACTCCCCATCCTCCTTTTAAAATTCCACTTTTGAATATGGCCCAAGAAAGTTAAAGTGGCCCAGATTCTTCTGTTGGGTTCACTGATGTCATGTGGACCATGCCTGTGCTTGCTGAGTTTACCCCAGAGGGCAGAATCTGGCCATGCGTTGCACAGCCAGCTGACTGCTGTAAAGAGAGAAGAGGAGCTTTCTTTAACACATGCTGGAAAGAAAACGTAAATTTAACATTGATCAACTAGACCATGGGGCTTTCTTCAGGAAACCATGCAAGTCAAGGAGAGGGAGATTTAGTCCCCAGATGAGAGTGTAATGACACTGTGTGAGGCGATAACATCACAGAGTTGTAATGGAGCAACCTAATTGGACAAGATGTCTGATAGACAAGAGCTCGAAAAGCAGTCCACGGCTGCAGGAGCCACAGAGAAGCAACCCTGCAAACAAATAGTGCCCAACCTGGTGGCCTGTCAGAGGCTGGAGGAGGGGAGTTTATGTAAGCAGGTGGCAGCTGCAACGACAGAATCCGATAAACCATCCCAGAGTCATTCTTTCCCCAGCACTTTCCACGTGCTGATTCAGCTGTTTCAGTCCTACTGAACATTTGGCATCACATCTGCTGTTAGTGATTCTGTTACTGTTTTACATACTCTGATCTTGCACTGTGTGCTATCTGATGCAGTTTTTCCTTCAGAAAAGTCAGGGCTTCACGGACAATGGAAAACAGATCCTGCTTAACTGCATGTATTTAAATTATAATTGCCTGCAGGACATTCATGCCATGCTATAAAAACACCTTTAGGAACAAGTGCATTATTGAAAATAGCACTAATTCTTTTACTTTTTTTTTTCCTGAATGAATATGTGACTGTATGTTCTTGAATGAGAAGCAGCTTAACCTCTATAGGTGAAAAGCTAGAGTTCTTCCTCAAGAGAAAACAATGCGGTCTTTTTCTAAGGACTGAATTAAGACTGGTCAACAATTTCAGCATTTGTCCCCTTCAACAGGTCATGGAATTAATTCTGCAGGCTAGATTTCAGTGTCCAGTATTAAAAACAGTTCTGTCTGTTAATAATACAATAACACCAATCTTTCATATTTCATCTTCTGCATTTTACAGACATTAGACAAGGTACGCAATATGATTGGGGTTACAATGGGTAAAAGTGAATAACTGTAGTTAAGCAGGGAGAGCATATTTAAAATAACTGGAGATGTACTCATTCCAAACGTCCCTGCAGGCAGCCTTGGTCTCTGGGAATCTTTTTTTGCTGAAAAACTGGAAGATCATGAAAAATATAGTAACATTACTTTAGCCAGAAAAAGGAAGAGAGAGAGAATTTAATATATATATATATATATATATATATATACAGAATTGTTCATTATTACCTGTATAGAAGCATAATTATAAATGAATCCTTGGGATTACATATAGGAAATAGATTGAATATACTGAATATGCAAATACTGTGTTACCAACTAGCAAACTACTGCCTCTTAAAGAGCTTCAGACTCTGTCTGTTACATTGTAGTGGACAATATTGCATTAACAATGGTTTGGACATTATTTCACTGTTTATTTTACCTAAACTCATTTTCCATTTGCGTTCTATGCTTGAGAAATGTTGTGAAGGCATATGAGGGAACGCTGACATTAAGAGCAAAAGTCTGTATTCTAGAATCACAGAAAATTAGGGGACAGTCCTGCTCAAAGCAGGATCACCTCTAGGTGTATCGTCCCAGCCAAGGCTTTGTCCAGCTGGGTCTTAAAAACCTCCAGGGATGGAGATTCCACAGCCTCTCTGGGTAAACTGTTTCAGTGCTTTACTACCTTCCTGGTGAGAGAGTTTTTCCTAATATCTAACCTGAACTTCCCTTGTTGCAAACAGAGACCATTGTTCCTTGTTTTGGCATCTGCCCCCACCAAGAACAGTCTTTTTCCATCCTCTTTGGAAGTAGGAGGTAGCTGAAGGCTGGTATTAAATCCTCCCCTCAGTCTTCTCACCTTTAGACTATATAAGCCCAGTTCCCTCAGCGTCTCCTTGTAAGTCACCCCCCCCCCCCCCCCCCCCCCGCCATTTTTGGCTGCCATCTGCTGGACCCTCTCCAATTTGTCCACATCCTTTCTGTAGTGGGGGGCCCAAAACTGAACACAGTACCCCAGATGTGGCCTCACCAGTGCTGAATAGAGGGGAATAATCACTTCCCTTGACCTGCTGGCAACTCTCCTACTAATGCAGCTCAGTACACAGTTAGCTGTCTTTGCAACAAGGGCACACTGGTGGCTCATATTCAGCTTATTGTCCACTGTAACTCCCAGGTCCTTTTCAACAGAGCCTGTACTGTCCTTTTCCCCAGCCTGTACTGATGCATGGAATTGCTGTATCTTAAGAGCAGGACTTTGAACTTGCTCTTATTGAACCTCATGAGATTTTTTTTTTTGGTGCAATCTTCCAATTTGTTGTGGTCTCTGTGAATCCTAGCCCTACCCTCCAGCATATCTATTACTCCCCCTAGCTTGGTGTCATTTGCAAACTTGCTGAGGGTGAGCTCCATGCCATCTTCCAAGTCACTGATGAAGATAGTACAACAAGGACAAGTACGGAGTGCTGCACCTAGGGCACAAAATATCCAGCACACCTACTAGCTGGGTAGTGCACCTCTCAGCAGCACAGAAGCAGAAAGGGATCTCAGAATCACAGTGGACTCCAAGATGAACATGAGTCATCAGTGACACGAAATCATCAGCAAAGCTAACCGCACTTTATCATGCGTCAGCAGATGCATGACAAATAGAAGCAAGGAGGTGATACTTCTCCTCTATGCGGCATTGGTCAGACCACAGTTGGAGTATTGCGTCCAGTTTTGGACACCATATTTCAAGAAGGATGTTGATAGAGTTGAGAGGGTCCAGAGGAGGGCCACTTGTATGGTTAGGGGCTTACTGGACAAGCCCTATGAGGAGAGACTGAGGGACGTAGACCTCTTCAGCCTCCGCAAGAGAAGACTGAGAGATGATCTTGTAGCTGCTTATGAATTTATTAGGTGGATGCAGCAAGGGATCGGAGATGCTCTGTTCACCAGGGCGCCTCTTGGGGTAACAAGGAACAATGGTCACAAACTGACAGAGATCAGATTTAGGCTAGATATCAGGAAAAACTTCTTCATGGTAAGGGTGGCCAAAATTTGGAATGGGCTTCCAAGGGAGGTGGTGCTGTCTCCAACCTTGGGGGTCTTTAAGAGAAGGCTGGATAGGCATCTGGCTGGAGTCATCTGACCCCAGAACTCTTTCTTACCTAGGCAGGGGGTCGGACTCGATGATCTGTTGAGGTCCCTTTTGACCCTAGCATCTATGAATCCATGAATAAAACCATCCCTAGCACCAACCCATGGGGCACTCCACTTGATACCAGCTGCCAGCTAGATATTGAACCATTGATTTACTACCATTTGAGCCCAATGATCCAGACAGTTTTCTGTCCGTTACAGTCCATTCATCCAACCTGTACTTCCTTAGCTTGCTTTCAAAAATGTTGTGGTAGACCATATCAAAAGCCTTGCTAAAGTCAAGGAATATCATGTCCATTGCTCTCTCCACATCCACAGAGCTAGACATTTCATCATACAACGCAATCAGGTTGGTCAGGTATGACTTCCCCATGGTGAATCCATGCTGACTGTTCCTCACCATTTTTCCTGCAAGTGCTTAGAAATGGATTCCTTGAGGACCTGCTTCATGATTTTTCCAGGGACTGAGGTAAGGCTAACCAGTCTGTAGTTCCCCACATCCTCCTTCTTTTTCTCAAAGATGGACACTATATTTGCCCTTTTCCAATTATCAAGGACCTCTCCTGATCACCATGAGTTTACAGAGATAATGACCATCAGCTCTGCAATCACAATAGTCAACTCCCTCAGCACGCTCAGGTGCATCATGCCTATCCCCAATGGGCTTGTATCCAACTTTTAAAAATAGTCTCTAACCTGTTTTACCACAGTTTCCTGCTTACCTCCTCCCCAAACTATGCTGCCAGATATAGTAGTCTGGGGACTGACCTTGCCTGTGAAGACTGAGGTAAAAATGGTATCAGTGCTTCAACCTTTTCTACATCATCTGTCACTAGGTTGCCTCCCCTATTCAGTAAGGGACCCGCACTTTCCCTAATCATCTTCTTATTGCTGACATACTTGTAGAAACCCTTCTTTTGTTACCTTTTATATCCCTTGGTAGCTGTAACTCCAGTTGTGCTTTGGCCTTTCTGATTTCATACCTGCATGCCCAAGTAATACTTTTATACTCCTCCCTATTCGTTTGTCCAGGTGTCCACTTCTTGTAAGCTTCCTTTTTGTGTTTTCTTTCTGATCTTCTTCCATACTTGCTAGTCTTCCAGTACATCAGGATAGTTTGTTCCTGCACCTTCAGTAAGGTTTCTTTAAAATACAACCAGCTCTCTTGGACTCCTTTCCCCTCAGACTGACCTCCCAGGGGATCTTGCCCATCAGTTCCCTGAGTGAGTCAAAGTCTGCTTTTCTGAAATTCAGGGTCCTTACTCTGCTGCTCTCCTTTTCTTTCCTCTGGATCCTGAACTCAATCATCTCGTGGTTGCTGGTACCTGCAACTTACCATCCACTTCTACATTCCCCAGCAATTCTTCCCTGTTTGTGAGCAGCAGGTCAAGAAGAGCATGGTCCCTGGTTGGCCTCTCCAACAGTTATACCAGGAAGCTATCCCCAACACTCTCCAAAAACTTCCTGGATTGCATGTGTACTGCTATATTGCCCTCCCAGAAGATTCAGTGATTGAAGTCCCCCATGAGAACCAGGGCCAGTGATCAGGAAATTTGTGCTAGCTGTTTGAAGAAAGCCTCATCCACCACTTCCTCCTGTTCTGGTGTCTATAGTAGACACCCACAATGACATAACCATTGTTGCTCTGCCCTCTGACCCTGACCCAGACACTCTCAACAGGTCTACCTTCAGTTTCATACTGGAACTCTAAGAAATCATACACCTCTTTTACATAATGCACAAATCCTCCTCCTCTTCTCTCCTACCTGTCCTTCCTGAACGTGTAGTGTTATTACATATACTACTCCAACGTGGACTATGGGTACACTGGTTGGGCTAGCTTCTCTCAGTTACACTGGTGTAAATCTAGAATAAATTCACTGATTGCAGATACCTCAGACAGTGTAACTGAGAGGAGGCTTTGGTCCTAGAGCTAGTGTCCTAGAGCAGTTTTTGGTGAAGAGTTGCACAAAATTGCAGCAGTTCAAAAATTCATGTTAATTAAAAGAGCTGTTTCCTCTGTTGAGGGGTTTTATTTTATTATCTCTATTGAAATATAGAAAACTATCAAATTGTCTTATTGGTTTATAGTTCTTATTTTTATAGTCCCATAAATGTGCCTGGCGTTCCTTTCAATATAAAGTATGTGAAATATGGAACTACTTGCTAATATACATGGATGCTGCTAATTCAAGTTGTTCTTGTATGTATTTTCATGCCAGTTCATAGAAATATAAGGTGCTGAGAATGTTCTGCATGGAAGCCGCTTAGTTCTAACCCTGGCCTAGATCCTGATATAAGGGAGCTGGTTTACCTGGCTCAGAAAAGATCATCCTGTGTAACAGTGTTTCTGCAGTAGTGTAGATCTAATGGAGGCATTTCTGTACAGTCTTCCCTCCCTTGCTGCTGCCACAGCAGGGCAGAGGAAACAAGGTTTCTGAAAAGACAGCATAGGCATGTGCCATTCTGGGCCTGTGGCTTTCAGAGGACTATATAAATCACTGCAGCTTTAAGCCACTCTAATGAGAACAAAAAGGGAAATGACTGTGCAACAAGGAGTACCAGGATTAGGACCATACAAAGCAAGTTTTAATCCACCCAAAGAGGTGGCTTAAAATTCACGGCCTTGAATTCTCTTTTTTGGCCACACCCGTAGATCTGGCCTATTCTTTTGTTTCTGGAGAGTGGATTGTTACAGGTTGAGGCAGGTTAGTGGAGGCAATACTTACTACACAGAAGTCATCACTTTCAGCTTCCCTGGCACACAACTGCTGCATTGTCATTGAATAATGAATCATTCATGTATGTAAAATGGCTTGGGAGTCTATTTATGGTGTACAAGTTTGATACATTTGAATGAAAATGTGTTTGCATTATTATATTTAGGAATTGGATTTTTCTATTTTATGTTCCAAGTAGACAGAGCACCAGAATTCCTTCCTGATACCTCACCCTCTCTCCCACAGCTTTCATGTATCTGGTTCATCAACCTGTTATGTCTTGTTGTGACCATTCCTGGCATGGGAGCTGTTCTAGTATTTGTTTGTACAGCTTCTGGCACAATGGAGACCTAGATCTTGATTAGACCCTTTTTGATTTGGGATAATGTAAATAAATTAAGAAAAGTTGTTGCTGATTTTTCTCTTTAACTGTAAATTATTCATACTAATGTATTTTATTGGTTAGTACCATGAGTTTGCAAAAGGCCACACTGCCACTGCCCATACTGTAAGCAGAAAATTCTCCCTTTAACTTTCACTGAGGAGTAGGTATTTTTAGCTACAGCAGAGTACAGTATTTTTTACAGTAATTATATGTATAGGACTGGGAGCCAGGAGCTCCCAAATTGTACCCCTGGGTCTGACACTGACTCATTTTGTGACCTTAAGTCATTTACTTCAGGTCTCCACATTCAAAATATGTCAGATAGGGACAATATAACTTATTTGAGCCCATCTTCAGGGTAGTGGCAAGAGGTAATTAGCTGTGTTTGTAAAGTGCTTTGAAAATGTCAATCTTTTATTAGGCCAACTAAAATAGTTGGAAAAATTCGTCTTTGCAAGCTTTCGGGTACAAACACCCTTTGTCAGGCTGAGGAAGCATCTGCAGTTGGTTTGTGCTCTTCCTGGATGGAACAGAAAAGAAGCCAGAGGCCAGTATGCATGGGGGAAAACCAGTCAGTAACAATGCAAATTGAAATAGTCAATGGGTAAGAGATGAGGGGGGAGAGGGGGAAGGCAGAAGGGGAAAGGGGAATGTAGACCTGGTGATAAGAATATAGCTAGTAAATAGTAGAGAGGTTACCTGGGGTATCAGGTGTTAGGCAGGTTATAATGTGTTATAAGTCCAATGTCACCATCCGCTGAAAAGCTGGCAAGTCAGTCAGCAACACGGAAGTCCTTGACTTCAGGAAAGCCGACTTTGACAAGCTCAGGAGGCTTGTCGGTGAGGCCCTAAGGGACCATGACCACGGGGAGAAGGGAGTTCAAGAAGAGTGGTTGCTCCTCAAGGGAGCGATCCTCAATGCACAAACTAAGTCTATTCCATCTCGGAGGAAAGGCAGCAAGAGGTCACAGCAGGTCCCCTGGCTCTCCAGGGACCTAGCAGACCTCCTGAGGCTAAAAAGAAAGGCCTACAAAGGGTGGAGGATGGGAGTCACCTCCAAGGAGGATTATTCTGCACTGGTC
>NW_005842976.1:156499-158185 GCF_000455745.1 Alligator sinensis | reverse complement strand
TTCACCAGAGCGCCCCAAGGGATGACGACTAGGTCGAACGGTCATAAACTACTACAAGACCGTTTTGGGCTGGACATAAGGAAGAATTTCTTTACTGTCTGAGCCCCCAAGGTCTGGAACAGCCTGCCACCGGAGGTGGTTCAAGTGCCTACATTGAACACCTTCAAGAGCAAACTGGATGCTTATCTTGCTGGGATCCTATGACCCCAGCTGACTTCCTGCCCTTTGGGCAGGGGGCTGGACTCGATGATCTTCCGAGGTCCCTTCCAGCCGTAATGTTTATGAAATCTATGAAAAAAGTCTATATTTAGCCCATGATTTTTTGTATCCAGTAGCTCTATGAAGTGAAGTTCATAGGCTCATCTGTGAAAGGTGTTTTGTAAATCCACTTTTAGGATTAGAACTGAGATATTGGAGAGAGAGTAGTTTTCTTATGAGAAATGTGCCCCTACAGGTAATTGGGTATTCTTGTCTTTGATAGATTTTCCGTGTGTGTTCACCATGTCTTCGTTCTCCTTCCCCCTCCCCCACCATCTCACCTGCCTGCCACCCATTGATTGCCTCAGTCTGCATTTTCGTCGACTGTCTTTCCCCCATCCATACTGGCCTCTGGCTTGCTTTTTGTTGCATCCAGGAAAAGCACAGACCAACTGCAAATGCTTCCTCAGCCTGACAAAGGGTGTTTGTACTCAAAAGCTTGCAAAGACGAATTTTTCCAACTATTTTAGTTGGTCTAATAAAAGATATTGGATTACGCGAAGAAACTTGTCTGCCTATGTCCTTAGACCAACATGGATACAACCTATACCCTTGAAAATGTGAAGGAACTAAATGTTATTGCTTTTAGGATTTTGAAGAGCTAATGCCATGTCTTGCCTTCTGTACTGGTTATTTTGATACTTTATTCTTCATAACATACCATGCACACACGTCTCCTTCACCAATTCTGCTGTCGTGACATACCATAAGAGTAAGGTAGATTGTGCTCAGGGCCTTGAGCACATGGGTAGAAACTTAGTTTCAGGGGTCACTTGCTCCTGCGTGGCTATGCAGGATTCAGTTTTATTCTGGAGCCACTTTATGCACAGTGTCGTAGGTTGCAGCTGTCTTACCCTAAGGTCATGTCTGCCTGCTCTGTACCAGCAGCCTCCCAAATTATGTACTGTTAACATCACACCCAATTGATGAGACTATTAAGAAAATAGGGCTCGTCAGGCAGCAGCTGAACCACCAGTGAGGTGTGTGCAAAAGTAGGCAACAATAACAAAATGGAAAGGGGTGTGAGAACAAAGAGAGGAGAATTTTCCCTTATGCAGCCCCATGTCTTTTTGCCACATTCATTTTTTAAAATATATTATGCTTATGCTAAGACTGCTGATTCAGTACCTGTGGTTGTGGCCATGCCTCAGCTATTTCTGCATTGGACAAGTGTAATGTGTGGGGAAACAAGATCAGCAGCATAAGAGAGAACTGAGGATTAGACAGTTCATGGGAGGAGGAAATCTATTTAACATGATGCCACCAGGTCTCTCTGCAATCCACCACAGCTCAAGAAAGCTGTATAAGCCAGCTACAAAATGAAGGCGACAAGGTCTGTTTGTTTCTTGCCAAATCAACAGAATACAGACAGATCCATATGCTCTCTCTGGACTTGTGGGGAACATCTGCACTGAGGCAGCTAGATAT
>NW_005842976.1:135339-156468 GCF_000455745.1 Alligator sinensis | reverse complement strand
CATTCCTGGTTATACCCATTTCCATTATGTAAGGCACAACAAAGTACTTTTATTAGCTTGTATTTTTATGTGGCATTATGTAAATTTTGTGTGTCCCCCATGCGGTGTGTGAATGTGCCTACAGCATATACAGAACAATGTATTGGCTTCTGCATGTAAACAAAATGCTCCAGCAACTCACATTCCTTCCATATGCAAAAGTATCTGTTTGTTTATACTTTAGCTATTTTTTCCAACAAAATGTCCATATTTCACTGCACAGATAGCTTACAATGGAAGACAGCTTAGTCTGTGCTGACCCTGATTGGACTATTATTCTAATTATTTTCAATAGAATAATGATACAGGCTAGAGTGGGCTTTGTAATTGGGCATGGTAGAATGTTATGCAACTTCGGTGATACCCATTTTAAAGAAACAGAGCTTTTTGTACACTGTAGGTGTCCCGCTATCAAACATAGATTGTCTACAAGGAGAAACGCCCAGACAACCCCAGATGAAAAGGTCATAACCTAAAATTAATCTTCCTATAGTTAAACTCGTGTCATTTTGTGGTCACCTAAATTAAAGGATAGAAAGAAACAAGGGAAATGTCTGGGCACAAAGTAGAATTTTGGTGATAAGAGATTTAAAAAAGAAAAGAAAAAGACGTAGTTATCATACCCACCTAAATATAGACTGAGAAAATTTAATTTATTGCCTATTGTATATGTTTCTAACTTAGTTATAAATACATACACATAATTAACTGGTCTGGCGGTTTTACTTAAGTGACAGTAATATGATCTATGCTTCTGTAGTTTCCCTCTTGTGCAGCAAGTATCCATGTATCTATACTAACAAGTATCATTTCTGCTAATAATGTAGTTGAAAATGTTTGTCTGTGACTGGCCAGCTATTTTATAGATGATAATCTGAATGTCTCTTTGAGCCTCTAGGAAACATTTAATATTAGTACAGTCAGATATCTTTACAATCATTCTTTTCACTTTGTCATTAGCTTGCTATTTGTTTAAGTCATTTAACCTCTGTTAACTACCTCTGAATTTGCCCATAGGAGTTCATGTTGATTAAGGCTTGTTAGGTACTTTGAGAGGTCCTCCAGTACCAAATGTACCAGTGCAAATAAATGGTAGGGTTATCCTTCAGTTAGCTGTGTGTGAGTGGAATATTTTCTTTCCAGAGAACAAATTCGTATCACCCAGTTATTTTTTTGCAGGAGGAAACTACTGTCTCTTCCCTTTCTCGGCCTCTCCCCCAGCTACTATTATCCATCTCAAATATTGGTTGAAAATTAACTTTTCATGATCACAGACCTTCCTTGCAACCTTTACTTATTTTCCATTCCCCCCTGACCACCTTCCTCTGAGATCACTAGCCAACTGCAGTTGTGGTGGGCTGTTGTGTTATTTCAGGCTCCAGTAACTGCAGAGCCATGCCAGAGTGAATCACTTTGCTTCCTTATTACTGTATTTAGAAGCAAGCCCAAACTTGCAGTTTACAAGGTGACTTTCATTTGGTTGCCTACATTGTTTCCTTGCCCTTAGCCATAAGAGCTGAGCTGCTTCTCTCATGCCAGTTCTGCTCAGATCCAAAAATGGGCTGCATGAAGTAATCTTCTTCTTTCAAACAAATCTGAAAGCTGTTTGACTCAGTTTCTGTGTTCTGGTTTGTTTTGGGGCTATATATTGTTTATCAAACTACCTTTATAGTCTTAGGTTATGAATCAGATTTTGCTACCTCTTCTCAACTTAACCAAAAATTGGGAGTTGTTCCAGGGAGGATGAGAATTGGGTGAGGGAATGAGGTGTTTCTATGGCACAATCCTGTGTATTTATAAAGAATGAACAAAATCCTGTTTCTGTGCATACAGGGTAGAAATCAAACCATGGGTGACATTTCCTTAGCTCACAACTCCAAACCTCTTTCCAGCCAGCACTCAGCCCAAAAAGCTCTCTGGCTTCTGGCTTTTTTTTTAATCCCCAGAGTTGCATTCCCAATGACTGCTCAGTCTCTGCTTCATGATGTTTTTCTGCCTTCTCTCTGTTTCATTGATCCTTCCTACCTTTTTTTTTTTTTTACACCAGCCTTCATTAAACAATAGCCAGGAAAAACCCATGTATTCATAACTTTGGGTGGTGACATACCTCTGTGTGGATAGAGGCTGCTATGTGCTTTCATAATGGAGCTTAATAGCCTCTATGCATTTATCCTGAAAGAAAGGCTGATGCTACCCCTACCAACTTCCACAAAGTATAACCAATCTATAGCAATATATTTATAGCAGAAAAAAAAAGTTTTACCTTCTGTTATTCCTTTTTAACATGTCCATCACTGTGCTGCCTGGGTACCACTGACTGTTTAGTGCTTGGAAAAACTGGGGTGTCAGAGAAATGTGGGGAGTGGCACCATGCATGCAACTATGGCTGATAGCTGTCTCGTAAACCGGAGTGGTGGATGTTAATTGTCCTAGTCCAGAGAGTACTACTGCCATCGGTATCAGAAGAAGAAAGAACCACAAATGTGGAAACTGTACCAAGGGCTCCAGTAGTTTGTTTGTGGGTGGTGTAATCCTTAGAGGATTAAAATTTGAATGTGAGCCTGAGTTGCATGGTTTGGATGTGGATGAAGAGTGCTCTTTCCCCAAGTTTGAAGGTAAATATAGTTTAGAGTGGATTAAAAAAATTGATTCATCCTATTTTGGAAACAAGGGCCCAACCATAAATTTCAGGTCTTGGGTTTAAGCTTTTGTAAATCCTCGGGATAGTTGAGTCCAGAGTTTGTTCTGGCCTTGTCTTTAATTAAAATGTTTAGTTATGTGACCTGACATGATTACAAGAGTTTAATGTCTATGAAAACCCAAATACCTCACAGATAAGAATAGATTTTAGGAGGATCTTAAATGGTTCTAATAAGTAGAAGTTGTGGTGCAGGTGGCTAAGCAGGAAGACAAGGCCAGCTGAGAGCAGTAGTATGAGCTAAAAGCTCCTTCCTAGCTGGAAAGTGCTGTTCCTTCCACCCTAAATAAAAAATATAGTATTCTATAGAAATAGATTAAGACTATATTTCATTTTTTTTATCTTGGGATTTAGTTAAAATGTAAAATATTTAACACAGAGAGAAAGGGGAAATAAAAAGTCTTTTATTTTACTTTGTTAATTGTAAAGAGAAGGGAAATATCCCCACTTTTTCTGGTTAGTAAGATAGCGAGATGTGCATTGTTCCCCATGGTACTCCTAATGTCTATAAATATTGAAAACATATGTGTCTGTCTCTGATAAACTGTATCAACAGAAATCTGCATTGTTGAATGTGTTTGGTCACTGCTCCCCCCAGTAGCAGGATGAATAGCTTGTCAGTTTTGGAGAGCAGGTGGTTTTTGTTTTTATTCTAAAGTATTAAAGAGCTGTTAAACTACCCTCAAAAACATGGAGGCAGCAAGTGTTAGGGACATTGGCAAAACGGTGCAAGAAAATTATTGCTATTATTGTTGTTGCCTATGCTGCATCTGTCTGGATAAACATAGGACATTATCATGAATCTTCACTGCTTCAAACCTGTTGTAGTCAATTGTCCATGTACAAAATGTGTGTAAAGGACTAGCGAATCAGAATTTTCTGCCAGCACCAGTGGCGACACTTTATACACACTTTCTATGGGTGTAGGTTGCTACCTAAGGGAAAGGATGCAGAGAATTAGACTCCAAGACTGATATTTCATCGATTTCATAGACATTAGGGCTGGAAGGGACCTCAGAAGATCATTGAGTCCAGCCCCCTGCCCAAAAGGCAGGAAGTCAGCTGGGGTCATAGGATCCCAGCAAGATAAGCATCCAGTTTGCTCTTGAAGGTGTTCAATATAGGCGCTTGAACCACCTCCGGTGGCAGGCTGTTCCAGACCTTGGGGGCTCGGACAGTAAAGAAATTCTTCCTTATGTCCAGCCTGAAACGGTCTTGTAGTAGTTTATGACCGTTCGACCTAGTCGTCATCCCTTGGGGCGCTCTGGTGAACAAATGTTCCCTCAGATACTGGTGGTCACCCCTGATAAACTTCTAGGTGGCCATCGGATCACCCCTGAGCCTGCGCTTTTCCAGGCTAAAGAGCCCCAGGGCTCTCAGCCTGTCATCGTAGGGTCTGCTTCCCTGACCTCTGATCATGTGCGTGGCTCTTCTCTGGACGAGAGCTCCTTTTCAGCTCCTTTTCATCAGTTCCCACCACTGGGTAGTACTGTATTTTGTGAGTTGTCAATGAGATTACCCAAAGTACGATTCTCTTCAACTAAGTAATATAGCAGACTCAACTATTTACAAATGTTAGGGTTATAGTCTATCCTCAGTTTCACCTGTGTAGCCTCAGTGACTTTCACTTTGGAGTGCTGCTTGGATCGTGCTGGCAATACGGGTTTGCTTTGCCTCTAAACTTCTTTTCTTCATGATCTGAAAAAACGGGGGACACATGAGAATGGAGGGAGAAGTCTTCTGAGTGGGATAACCGTGTGTCAGGTGTAGGGAGAACACTTAAGAGAAAATGCAAGAAGAACAAATTTGCAAAGGGGAAGAAACGCAGAGGCACAGATGACTTCTGAAAACGACAAAGAAAAAACTAGGTACCAGGTGGGTGGGAAGAGATAAAGGAAGGGAAGAGATATGGGGCTAATGCTAGTGGAATTAGGGACCTTAAACATTACCCAGGGATGACTATGACTACGGCATCCCTTCTGAAAGCTTCACATCCTGATTCCACATGTAAACAACGACCAGTTTTAATGGAAAGTGGATTCTGTTATGGAACGGCAAGATTTATGGTGAATTAGACTATAAATCCATCTGGACCAGTACTTGTCTACTCTTCTGATTGTCCTGTCTGAAGTGGCAGTAACGAATTCAGAGGTAATTTACAAAGGCAGCAGTTACTTGACTGAGAGAGCGATCAGCTGCCAGAGCAGCAGCGCTGGAGTCAAAGCTAAGATGGAAAGAAGCACATCAACTCATTCTCACAGAAATCCTTCCTGCACATAATGCTCTCCTGTGAGGGTATTAGATTACTAGCCTTACATCATTAGAGAAAATGGTCATTGGCTGAGCAGCAATCCTAACAGCAGGATCTAGTTGTCTAAGAACTTCCAAAGCTTGGCTTTATACATTATTAATTTTATTTGAGCCACAACATCCATCCGTGCATCTGAGGAAGAGACACAGAGGCACATAACCTAACCAATTGTACAAAAGGGTGAGGGGGGGAGGAGGTGTATGTAGTTGGACTGGCAACTGATTCCTGACTCCCACTATTGCATCTTATAGTAGTATAAGACTGACCTTTTTTAAATATTTCTCATTTGCAAGGTATATACTATGTTTATTGTCGCAGTACCCCTACCTCCTGTGCTCAAACACTGGATTTAACCTGGATGGAGGAAGAACACAGCAGTTAGTGCAAATAAAAATAAGGTTTGGGGAGGAGGAGAGAATCACCACCATTAGCGCCTTTCATCACAGGCTTTTAAAAATTGTTTTGGGATGATAATGTGTAGATTCAGGGAAAAGGCACTGTGCTCACTCTAGTTTCAAAGGCTGTCTTTTAAAATGCATCTGAAATATTAATTTTTTTAAACTGAAAGCTTAAATTCTGCATCAGCTCACTGGTAAACCCTACTTTCCTAAGAAAAATTTTACACTTACCAGTGGCAGCAGAGCAAAAGCATTTTTCAAACCCAGATCATGTCAAGCAAATCGCCATTATCTACTATTTTATCAGCTATTTCCAATAACTTTAACAGGTCAAAGACCCACAATTTTCTGTAAAAGAAAATTGGTTTGTTTGACCCTGACAGATTTTACTTATCCAAGTCCTGTGTTTACTTATCCAAGTCCTATCTTTAATTAGACTCTCAGTCAGTTTCCATTGAACTGAAGTGAGGTTTGTGGATTTGTAATTTCTAGTATGTCACGTAGTTCCCTTTCTGAAGACAGATGATTTTCCTAGTCCCTGGGAATAGCAGCAGTTTGTAAGGATATATTGCTCATGCCCATCCTTATAGCTACATTTTATTCGCTTCATTTATGTGTGTTGAATAACATTCTGTCCTGGTGATTTACTGTGCTTGAATTCTGCTAGTTGAGGCATAATTTAAGTTCTTAAGGTATCATCAGTAGCAAGTTTAAGTTTTAAAAAAAGAAGACATAGCTGTTTAGAAAATACAATTTAAATTTTCTCAATATCCACTGAGTTGTGAATAATTAGCAAACCCTGGGTAAGCAGAATGCCCAGAACACATGACCTTAGGTATAATAATAGCTAAAAATGCATGATTAGCTGGATGAGTGTGGAACATGTGTGCATATTTGTGGCAAATCAGAAGAATCTCAGATCTGTAGTTCCATCAGATAAAGCATCAATAGAAATATTCTTATCTGTCTAGCCTATTTTAATTTTAGATCTATTCATTTATCTGGCCTAAATCTGCTGCCAGATATAAGCACTCAGTGTTGAAGTCAATGGGATAAATGTATGTGTATCTTAAGAAAAAACATTTGATTCTGTACTTTTCTATAAAAATCAGTATTTAAAGATGGCATTCTCAGATCAAGAGCGAATCAGCCTATTTGTTCTGTTTCCAAAATGTTAGCTCTACATTTGAAGAGTCTAGTGTATGGGACTCTTGTTTACTTACAGAGTGAAACAAGATGAGACCTGAGTGAAGCCTCTCCTTTTTGGCTGTGTGCACTGGTTGCATATACTGTTCCCTCTGAACCTAAGGCAACTTCTGGAGTGTACTATATTCTGTTCATTACAGAAGTCAACAAATTAGAAAAACCAAAAGAGGGAGAAATATCAGACAGCGATAGCTGTGATAGCAGTTTTAGATTTTTCTGAAACATGTATCTCCATGAAACTGACACGTCCGTGTGCTGAGAGTATTGCACCTTAATTTCACCATCTATAACCTCTCATAGATAGTTTGGGTTACAGTTGCTAAATGTAAGTAGACCAATTCTTCTTACATATAGATTTAAAAAAAATTAAAGTAAACTCAGAGACCATAAAACATTTTAATTGCTTTTTAGAAATCTTAGCTTGCTCTGTTTATTGTATCTTTTTTTTGTCCTTTGTCAGCTGATGTATTTACAGTATATGGCAATCTGTCAGACATTTTAGTTCAGCACAGGAATCTCCTATTTCACTTCATTCTTCCCTTTACTGCCTTTCAACAGCTGCAACTACAGTTAAAGAAAACAAGAGCAAACGGAGGGAGAAAGAAAGCTAGAGAATGAAATGTCAATGGGTGTGGTAAAGAGAACGAAAGATAAGAAGAGGGAAGAAAAACTAAAAGGAAGGGAGAAAAAATTACAATGGAAAAATAATGAGGGAAAATAAGAGAGAGGAAAAAATCAGATGGTCTGTTGATGTCTCCTTTTCTCTATTCTTTTTTTTTTTTTTTTATTCTTCCTTTTCTAATTTGGTTCCCAAGCTGTTTTGAAGACAGCGTCCTAATTCTCAAAGGCGCTGAATTTCCATAATTCCTTTTCCATGGGAGCTACAATTTCTCAGCAATTTTTTAATGAGGCCATACTGTTTCTTAGGAGGTTTTTTAGAGAGTATGGGAAGTCATTCTGGAGTTATGCTGCAGCAATGAAGTAATTGCAGGTGCTGGTTGAACCTCTGACAAGGAACTCTGTTAGATAAACGTCCTGACTATCCTGAACATTTTGGTACTTGGTTCCCATTTATACAATAACAAAGCACCTGCTTCAGAGTCTTGCTCTGAAACAAATATTTTATGCGAGAGTATTGGTATTTATGCAGGAGTGTTTGGTGGTTGAATGGGCACACTAATGCATCTAAGTAAACTTGGAACAGATACATATTTTCTATATATTTAATCCTCTGTATTCTCATTAAACCTTGCAAGTTCCTGTTATTGTTTCCCATATTTTAAACCCTTTGTGAGGCCTTGTATTGCACACAATATGTTTTAATTAATGAGGAGTTCCTCTCACTTTACAAAAGCTGCTCTTTAATCTGCTAGAGAGTTCCTTCTTGAGCCACAATACAATGCCTTTCCTTTGATGTCTGTCATGACCCAAAGGGTATGATTTTGTGTGTGCTTTGGCACTGCAGAATTATTTCCCGCCACGAGGAGCTTTCTTTGCACGGTGCAATTCTCAGTTGCATAGAGAAAACCCTGGTGCAAAGGAGTTCCCGCCATCTGTATGTAAATTTGTGTCCCACTATTGGCTGTTTCTAAATGATTCCCACGTGGTGGCTAGCGATTGGCTTGCTAGCCGTATAAGAGGCTTGAGCGGTTTCCGCCCAAGTTGGAGATCTCCGGGGAGGACCTCATTTAGGAGGACTCCACATCCATCTCATGGAGAACTCTAAGCGTGCTATGGAGCTTAACGAACCCAGCGTGCCTTAGAGGAGGATACAGGGGCCTGATCAACCTCTAGCCTCTCCCCATTGCCGCCTGATCCCTTGACGTACCCTTCCCTGCACGCTTTCGTGGAGAGTCACCTTTTGGACTCTCATCGTGGTATCCAGAGCTCTTCTCGGGTTATTTCGTCCGGTTGATTCGACGGGCTCGCGGTTCTAGAGCTCTCAGCCGGCCTTGGACCAGAGTTCGCGGTTATAACTCTTGTCCGCTCTTCTTCTTTTCTATCTGTAACTGCAACGCAAGCAAGTTTTCCTGCCTGCACCGCAACCATCTACGGTGTAAGTAAAATAATCTTTAATCAACCTCTACGCGTCCGTGCCTAATTCTAGTCCGCCGTGCCGAATTCCCCGACCCACGTGCCAGGGCTGCTGGCCACAGCCCGCCGCGCGCCCCCGAAAGCCTCGGACCGCTCCCGCCTCACACAATGTCCAGTGAGGAAGAGAATACAATCAGAAGTTAAACTAGGATGCCTATCAGAACAGTGTCAACTGAAAATTTATTCTTAATGCATTTGCAAAACACATGCACACCTTGTATGTTTAATATGTATGCTATCATTTTTTGATAAAAACTTTTAACTGTTATACCTTCCAGGTGTTACTCTTGGGAAGAGAGGAAGTTATTTTCTCAGGAATGCTTGTCATGAGATAAAACTTGATCGTAGGCAAATGATATGGCATAACTTCTATTCAGAAAATGTGTTGTGCTAACAATATCTGAATTTGTTCCAGCTCTGGCAAGTACTTGACAAACAGAGCCTAGTATTGTAGTTCTGTTTTGATACTATTTATTCACTACTTGCGTAGTGTAGATAGGGCTTTAAGGCCTGATCCAATGCCTACTTTAGTCAACATCTAAATCTGTCAAATGGCTAAAATCCCACACTAGGAAAGGCTTTTGTGTTTCACAGTTTTGAAAAACTGATGTGGACCAGGCCAAGAGATTCATGAATGGCTGAGAAGTTAGAAGAATAAGAAGAAAGCCCTCAAATAACCAGGAGGAAGCAAAATGTGTTTAGGAGGGACATGGAAACAACCCTCAGAAGAATCAAATCTCAAACTAGTTTTGGAAGATTAAGATGCAGACTGATGAAGCAATCTTATGATATTTGTATGTACTTCTAAAACTTTGGAAACTAAATTGAAAGGAACATCCCTGAATCATAAAGGTATTTAATCAACATACTTAATGTAATTTTGCCTTTGGTAAATTACCTGCATTTATCTTGATTTATTGCAGTGTTCAGATTGCAAGAAGAAGAAAAATCCCTAAAATTATATTTAATATGTTATGTTTAACAGGCTTGTAAAACTATGTATTGGATAATTTGAAAGCTGCTAATCATTTAATTTTACCACTGAAATGATTCTCCATTTGCATTTACATTAATGTTATAGGGAGATCTGGCAGAAATACTAACACCTTCATTAATTATAGCTGGCATTTGCAATTCAACAGGGACAAAGTCCTCAAAATAAAAGAGTATCTTTTCTTTACCCTGTGAATTTCCATTTAGTTTTGCTGATATAAATTGCTGAAAATTGCTATTTTCCTTTTTTCTGCAGTCTGTTCATAGTATCTGAATAGGAGCAAGTTGTTGCCTGCAAAAGCTCATGCCTCTCTGAACCAGTTAGTCGCTAGGATGCCATCTTGCCCTACCTTCTGCCTGACTTCAGACTACCACCACAAACCACCATCCTCTGCTTTTTCTCCTGTATTCCTCAGCTGCCAAAACAACAACTGACCACAAATATTCTAGAGTCCAGTTCACATTATCACCAAAACAGCAACATAGATTTCACTGGAGTACCTGGAGGCTGTCATCTGTCACATGGGAAGAGTCGTAAGAGAAAAGTCAAACTCTGCTCCCTGTGATCACCTGAGACCAAACTGGCAGTGCAATTCCCTTGCTTATGCCACAGGGCTGGAACTCACCCATCCATTCTCCTGGGACAGCGGTATCTTTCTTCTCTGCTGGGTAGCTTCAGTGGTAGAAAAATGTTATTTTAATTGCAAATTAAAAAACTCCAATGCATTATCAAACATGATAGCTGACATTCCACCATACAAATTATACTCGTGTTTTAGAAATGTATTAGGAAACACCATTTTTAAGGTGTCCTGTTCTTCTTAATTTGGCCTCCTTATGCAAATTAAATTCTGCTATGTTGTTTAATAACCAGATCACATGTTGTTTTTCCATGGGACCCCTACCTCATCTAGTGCATGGGTTTGGTGCAATTGGGTTTGGCAGAATTAAGGTTGCACAAGCCCTTTAAATCTGGAATTTCCTAATTTTATCAAGTGCTTGATTTTGTATCATATTCTGGTATAATACTAAATTTTCTATATATGTTTTAATATATATGAATTCTCATACGTATGTATTTGTATTGCTTTTGTAATTTAGCAGTAGAGATATCAAGATAACATGGTCCATGTTTCAGAGTGCTGGAAGTTTCAAGCTTCTGGCAGTTTTGGTCTTTTGAGCAGAATAAAATATCCTCAGGCTCAGAATTAAATCATTCTCTCTTCACTTTTCAACTACAGTTTTATTTTAGATTGAAACAACTTAAAATATAAAGACAGTCTTCCTGAAGGATAATTATACAACCATAAAATGGCAAACAAATAGGAGATCCCCTACCATAACTTGTTATACTTAACAGAATACTGTCTAAACCATGAAGTGAAAATGAACAATATAATAATAAACAGAATACTTAGCAAGAGGTCCATCAGTTGGTGAGGTTACTCAGATATATATTTGCAAAACAAGGGTTCAATATTTTGAACACAGATATAGGTAAATATTTACATCTTGTTTTTTTTTAAATCAGAGGAGGCCAACCTGCAGCCTGTGTGTCACAAATGGTATAAGCATCATCTGTATGTGGCATGCAGAAGCTTGGAAAGGGAATCAGAGTGGTACTCAGAGAGGCCGTGACACTAACTTGCAGCACACCTAACAAAAAGGTTGGTCCTTGCTGCTCTAAATCACTGAGGTCTTCTGAAAAATTGCTAAGTCCGCTACTATGTCAAGCACTGTAACAACAAATAAATCAGTCTTTTGCTAATGATTTATCTATAACAGGATGGGCAAAATATGGCCATGGGCTGAATTTGGCCCATGGAGAGACTTTGTCTGGTCTGGCCCGTGGCACACACTGCTGCCTCCAGGTGTGTAGTGGGGCTGGGGTGGCTCTGTGGCTGGACTCCATTTCCTGGCAATGCTGGCAGTGGTGGCTCCTTCTGGCTGCCATCGCCACTGGGCCTGGCCCCATGGAAATCAGCTAGGACCCACACGCGCAGGACCCGAGCCCCAGGCTGAGCACACAGCCCTGGCTCACCCTGTGCAGGGGGTTGGGGTACCTGCAGCACTTGCTCCGGACCCACTCACCCTGGCCACGATGAGTAGTAGTGGTGGCAGGGCCCGGAGCCCCTAGCTGGGGGGGGCGGGGCCTGGGAGCCCAGGGCGGGCCTGCCACTGCCTCCATCACCACTTCTCCTGGCCAGGGCAGGTGGGTCCAAAGCAGGCACTGCAAGGACCCTGACCCCCCATGCGGACTGGGCTGGGGCTGTATTCTCAGGCCAGGGTTTGGGTCCTGCCTGCACCAGTTTCCATGGGGCCAGGGCTGGCAGTGGCAGCAGCAGCAGCTGGAAGAAGCTACTGCTGCAGCGTCCACACCCAGGCCACTGCTGCTGAAGCCAGGCAGCAGCTCCAGCCCCTTCTTGGGGTAGAAGGGTGGCCCAGAGGTGGCGCTAGTGGTGGTAGGGGCTTGGGGGCAGAGGTGATGGCGGCTCCTTCTGGCTTATGCTGCCCCCATCCCCATGGAGACTGGTATGGACAAGGCCCACCCTGCACAGGGGATCAGGGTCCCTGCAGTGATTGCTCTGGACCCACCCACCCCAGCCACAATGAGCGGTAGTAGGAAAAAGTGGGACCTGGAGCCCATGCCAGGGCTGCCTTGTGGCCCCTCCCCGCTGCTGCTACCACCACCTGTGCTGCCTCTAGGCTCCCCCAGGCCTGTGGGCCAGTGGGGAGGAGCCACAGGGTAGCCCCAGTGCCCACGCCAGCCCACCTGTAGCCCTATCCCACATAGGGAGGTTTGGTGAGCTGTTGTGCGGGGTTTGAGTTGCTAACCTGGCATGCAACCATTCTCCAAACCTCACTATGTGGGCTGTGGGTCCAAATAATTGCCCACCCCGATCTACAATATGAATTAAAATGCATTCCTTTTGTGTACTTCCAGGGCACAGGCCTTTTGTTGGTTACATAGGAGAATTGGTTTGGGAGCTACCTTCTAGGTTGTTGGTCTTCAACCTTTTTAGTCTCAAGACACCCCTTGGAAAATGACAGCTTTTGCTTTCGCTCATATTTTGACTACAGAAAAATAATAAAACAATTTTCTTTTGTTGCAAATAACTCAGAAAAAACACTACAGATCAGAATGTTTTCAACACTGGGTTCCTGTTTGAAATGTCTGACTTTATCTTGTGAATCATGTTTGTCTGCCTAACAGTGCTAACATTGGGTAGCACCCTTGAAAGGATTGCAAGGCACCCCAGGGTGCTGCAGTGTCCTGATAGAGAATCGCTGTTGTAGATTACGCAGTCCAGCTAACACTAGATGCAGGCAACTACATCCCATAGGTATTGAACCGCATTGCTCAGCTGCCCTAGGCCAGAAGGACAAGCAACGATTTCCATCAGACTCCCTTGTGGCTTAGGGCATTTGTAGATGACACTTTAAAGTGGGTTAAATGCCTTTTGCACTGCTTTAATGGCATTGCTAATTGCACATTTGGCTGTGTATTGCGCTTTAATTCCAGTGTCTATAGTACATTTGGAGGCATAATGCACCTTACATGACTTTGGGACACAGCAAATGACTTTAGGGCACTGCAAAGTAAAACATCTCTGTGGAGTTTTAGTTTCCTACCCTACAACTGTGGAGGGAAGCACTGGGCTCTGTGGGGCTCAGGGGCTGTGCAGGCAAACCACGCAGGTAGCCCGGCAGCAGCCTGGAAAGGCAGGCTCCACAGAAGGGGAAAAAAATAAGTGGAGAACCTGATTTTTCTTTTTCCCCCAGAGCCTGCCTGAGCTGAGTGGGGGCTCAGTGCTTCCCTCCATGGCTGCGGTGCCCCCAGGATTGCCTGAGCTGGGTGCCTGCAGACAGGTGCTGCTTTTGGTGGGGGGGAAGCACCAACCCCCCACCTCTGCAGCTCAGGGACTGCTCTGCCCACCAGCAACTTGCTCTCCCCTCCCTGCTGTTGGAGAGGCAGGTAAGGATTGGGCTCTGACATGGGTGTACATGACACAGGGGTTTACTTTGCCCTAAATTGAAGCGGTGTTTTTAAAAAAACACCGCTTCAATTTAGGGAGAATTAAACCCCCGTGTCATGTACATGCCCTTAAGCACACAGTTTTCCAGGTATCCAAACTTGTGAGAGCTCTAGGTTTCCTGTTGACTTTTGTACCAGGATATTTGTTTACTGAAAATGAAGCAGACTGTGTAGACAAGGTTCCTTGGGTGAATTTGATATCTTTTATTAGACCAACACAGCTGCAACCTAAACCCCTGCAGACTGTGTAGGTGTTTCTAAATACAATTATCCTTTATTTGAGGTAACACAAGCTCGGCATGAATTTAGACAAAGTAACGAACACACCAACACTCATTTCCCAGCCTCTACCTAAACATTTCTGGGTGCAGATTAGAATCCTCTAAGGAGTACAGGATCTCTCCCCTCTTGCATATGTCTTCTCCTTCAGATTATGGCATTTCCTATGCATCCAGTTTCCTCCACTTGTTGGCCTGTAGTTAAACAGAAAACATGCTCCTCTTTCCTACCTATGTTTCCTGTGTATGAGACCCTCTAACACATAAGACTTGGACTGGGCACCTGGGGCTTGTTTCATCTAGTTACACATAAGTGGATTTAGGTATGTAAGCATGGTCTACCCTGCTGATGTCCCTGAAAAACTGTTAATACAAGAAGTGGGCACATCCTCTTCCTCACTGCTTTTTTTGTGACTATCTTGATGGTAAGATGAGGGTGTATTATAAATGTAGGTGCATTTGTGCACTTCCAGGGACTTGAATAGGGTGATATAGAATCTCACTTAGGCACCCAAGTCTATTTATATGCCAGATACATGGAATAGAGTCTGAGCCCTGGTTTCTTTTTGCCATTCTCCAAACCTCAGCCCCCATACATAGAAGTTGATGAAAACTGGTTTCCCTCCTCCCCACCAAATTTTTCTCTTGGTCATGTTATTAGTTAGTTATTAATTATTAATCCAGGTTTAATTTGAAGACAGAATTGTAGGCATGAATTCATTGCTCCTTAGTAGTGGAAACAAGAGGCAGTACATAATAAAAGACAGCTATTGAATATACAGAGTTTATGAAATCAAACTGCAATTGATAAGTTTTCCATAGCCAGATTCCCAAATCACCACATGCAGGATTTACAGGATTATGGAAAAAGGGAAAAAAATTAATAAATCCCTAAATGATTTAAGAGTCTAAGGGGTAGATTTTCAGTGCCATTTTAACAATCCAGAAGGCATCTTCAGAAGTGATTTAGGCATCTAGGGTGCCCGTAGATGTGCAGAGACCCTGCTCTGATGTGCTATAATTACGATGCGTTGGAGCATAGTAATTAATTAGCATGCTCAAGGAGCCTTTGCATCTCATGTATTCAGTGTTCTTGTGCTCCAAAATGGTGGCAGGGGTGCTTTTACTAAAGCTAGTTGAACGAGCGTTAGTTAAAGCACCCCCGTTGCCATTTTGAAATGTGAAATGCTGAATACACAAGATGCTGTGGGTGCTTCAATTAGAGCGGATCTCAGAGCCACTCTAACTAAAGCACCCACCCCAGACCATGTGTAAAGAAGCCCCTAGAAATCTAAGGTTCATTGATTGTCAGTGAGATTTAGGTTTTTATGTCCCTAAATTGCTTTAAAAAAATATATTTTGACCCTTCATCAGATACTTGAGGAATTTCTGTCATAACCTAACTGTTCTTGATTTTTAAAATTCTAATATAATAAAGGACTTAGTCCGTCTGTCTGTCTGTTCGTAATGCTCTTGGAGCACTCTGGTTACCGAAACAACCGGAGTGCTCCAAGAGTGTTACAGACAGGAGGAGGCATGGCGGAGTGCTGCCTTGATGGAGGGGACAGAGTGCGGGGTGGGGCGAGGCCAGTGCTGCTGACCTTGCCCCCCCACCAGCCTTGTTCCTTGGAGGTTGCAGCAGCATGGGGTGCTGGTGGAGGGGGGCAGAGGGGATGTCAGGGCAAGCTCCCTACCCCCGCTCCTGGGAGGCAGTGGCGGCATGGGAGATGGGGTTAGGGTTAGGGTTAGGAATCCCCCCTGCCCGCCCCCAAGTTCTTCTTGATGAGCAATTCAATAGTCGTGTAGATAACAGTTTATAAGTATGCAAACCTCCTATTTATTTTGTTATTTTGATACTTCCAGGAGTGCTATAGTATTGATGTTTCCATTACAAATGTTGGTTATGTTTAAAACTTTCTTATTTAAAATTTTATCACCCTAAATATGGAATAAACGGAGTTAGCCAGCAATATGTTTTGTTGCACCAAAATCCTTTGCTAACCCAGAAATTAATTTGCAACTTTGAACATATGTGGTAGAAATACCCATCTGTAAAGCATTTCTGGGAATACATGTCATTCTAATGCTCTTATACTTTTGACACTCAAATCAACCTTACTTCAGGTAAGTTGCTGGGCTATGATGAGAGAATCTCTTGGGGTTAGAAACTATCACTTATTCTGTGTTTGTAAGTGGCTTCCACAGTAGGGCTCTCAACTTGATGGCAGCTGTAGGCAGTACTGCGGTATAACAAAATTACTGTACTATTACAATTATTAATATTAAACTCTGATTATTTCCCTTTCATGCTTCATCACCTCTTTGTTTCTGCCAGAGTGGTAACTGTCTCAGAATGGATATCTTCCAACAATGTATTGGTTAATAAATGATTTATTAAATCCTGGGGCATATTAGCCACTGAAAAAAGCTCAGCATCCAAAAAAGATATATATGCCACCGGTATTGAAACAGGGCAGTTTCTCATTAAGTACATGGAAAGTACTTGTAGTTTGTATAAGCCAGCAACTCTTGCCAATTTCTCTCTTGATTCGTATAATCCTTCTCTCATAATCTTTTATAATAATGTTTTGTACTTCATTTATCTTGTGCAATTAGCCTTTGGACATTCTCACAGTCTTTGTTATTTTTGTTGGTATATAGTTCTTTTTATGGTTGTATATTCATTCTTGCTTGAATAACATAAGAGTTACAGAAACGAAAAAACACAAAATCCAACACTTGCATTAGAGTTGTTTTCAGAGGCTGTTTTTATAGGAGTTCCACGTACAATGGGGGTAATATAACCATCCTCCCAGTATGATCCTGAAAGGGCTTATTCACATTAGTACTGTGACTACTCATGTGTGTAAGAATTTGCAAGATTTAGCCTTATATCAGATCTCAAGATAAACTTGTTTTCCTTCTCTCAATATTGAATTTATCCATTTAAAAAAACTGGACGGTGAAAATATTAATGTTTCTCTTTAGCCTGCTTTTATGTTGTTTTCCTGAAGACTATTAAAGCACCTGGGAAAACTGCCAAGAAACTTGTTAAATGCAAAAAGGGCAGAAATCATAGTTTCAGAAAAGCATATGTAAAACCTCTAGTAGTGGTTAGCAGTGGCTAGTGTTAAGTGATTTGTGTTGATCAGCAGTCCTATCTACAGGTAATTAGTTTTGCAGTAGTGTGGTAGAATTTGTGATACTCAGTGTTACATTCCAATAGATAGTGGAAATGTCGCTTAAAAAAAATCAAGCTTCTGCAAGTTTTTCAGATGATGTCTATTAAACCTAGGACTTATCACTCTTCAATGCTCCGAGCTTGTTTCCCAGCAGCTCTGATGTTCACCTAGAAAGTACAATAGCAGCATGTTAATGGAACACTTCAATATTTTTGAAATAGCAAATGGAATGAAAAATGATGACCTTACACATTTGGAACGCTTTAAATTGTCTAGAAAGAAATGCAAAACTCTAGAACTCTTGTTTCAGAGATGATACCTTTTATTAGACCAAGAAATTGCAAAAAAAATATCTTTCTTTGCAAGCTTTTGGTCCCACATGTTCTTCCTCAGACTTAGGGAAAATTAAAGATGGTACAAGCCCCTGTAGGTAGAAAAATACATCCCTTTAAATTCTCCAAGATATTTGAGCTGCACACTGTTTTACTTCAGTTTTATATTTAATAGTCTACAGATTGTCAGGATTTGGAGTGTTGTTGTAGCCATGATGGCCTGGTGAATGTACAAGGCAAGGACTTCTTGTGATATCTTTTTATTTATACAGTCAGTGACCTGAGGAAAGGAACTTGTTGCCTGAAAGTTTGTCCAACAGCTCTCCCAGCTATACAGTTGGTCCAATAAAAGATAATCACAACAAATCTTTCTCTTTCATATACATTATCAATGTGGTGAAAAAACAAGGAAAATAACATGGTAAAATATAATATGGCAGTAAAAAGAATAATTGGCTATGTAATCATAATGTGTGTGTTTATACGAATACAAAATAAAAATGTTTATTCATTGATCTAACTAGGCCTCAATTTTTTCCTGTGATAC
The DNA here is from genome assembly GCF_000455745.1 of Alligator sinensis. Lineage (NCBI taxonomy): Eukaryota > Metazoa > Chordata > Crocodylia > Alligatoridae > Alligator > Alligator sinensis. The sequence goes on along the minus strand of NW_005842976.1, from coordinate 138,354 downwards.
ATTTATAATGATTAAAAAAATTAGGATGCTGAACAACAGGGAGTCCAAAGATACAAAGCAAACAGTTGGTATTTCCTAAGAGAACTTCCAGGAGCTTGTTTCCTGGTTTAGTTACTAGATGCTTTCATACAGAAGGATAATTTCAGATGTATGCAACTGGTTCTAATTCAGTGCTGTTTGACAGTGGACAAACCTGAACACTGGATTTGTTTAGTGGCCTGTATGAAATAAGTTGGTTGTTTCAACCCTTATCTTATGGCTTGTCCAAAGTGCATTGAGGTAAATGGTAAGATACCTGTGGGCTACAAAACCTAAATTGGCATTATCCTTGTCTATCACAGTAAACAAGCCAGTAACTAGTTATTCTGTGAAAGGACAGATTCTTATCTTCAAGAGGTGTAGTATCCCAATATCATAAATAAGACATGGTGGCAGAGCAATATGGAGAAACATATTGCTGCTGTCCAGACTTTACTTGTCTAGTGAGTTGAGAACCTTAATTGGCAGGACTGCTAATTGATAATTGTTAATGCGCTATTCACATTAGGAAAAGAAATGGGTCAAAAACATAGTTTGTTGGAAGTGACTAATACCTGATATACATTATAGTACCTAAAACATAAAGGTACAATATTTTTAGCTTACAGTTTCTATATAATCAGTGCCTACTTACAGAATATCTAACTAGAATAGTTTATCTTACAAAAGATATAAAGAGATTTGAAGTCATTGTGATCTATTGGGTCATACACATAGTACAGCAACATTTTAATGACAAATTAATCTGGTTTATTTCCCCCCAAAGCAAAAGCAATTGATTATACCAATGTTCATTTTAAATAATTAATATGCCTCTGTTTTCACATGCTTCTGTTTTCTGGAGGTATGTTGGAGGCAAGCTGAGAAATAGCTGCAGCAGACCAGTCTGCATTAGTTTATGCAAGCAGCAAGGATTTCCTAGAATGGTATGTTTTATTTGAGCAACTGTACGGTTGGGATAGAGCTAGACAAGCTTTTGAATGCAAGATGTTCTTTGTGAGTTCTGAGCAGAACAAGTCAGGCACAGCACAGGAAACATTTTTGCAGGCCAATGTACCATTTTCGCTGCGGCTTTTGGTGGCTTGGAACGTGGTTCCTGAGAATGAAGGCGTATGCTCACTTTCACCTGGTGGCAGGGGCAGTCTGGAGAGAAATGTTGCTGCCACTGAGCAGAACTGTCCTGCATGCCCCTGCTTCCAGGAGACACCGTGGAGCGAGCCTGGGAAAGGCTGCAGCAGAAACACCTTGTAAATATAATGGAAGGCCAGGGTCAGCAGAATAGGTGCTCCTCTCAGGACCAGAGTGCAGGGGGGATCCAGAGGAGGTGCAGTGGTGCAGTTTCACCCCCCACCCTTCCCCTCATAGATTCCTACTCTACACAACCTTAAAACGCAACTGCCTGGGAAGGGCAGTGGTATTTCTATTCAGGCTGTGCTGAAAGTCAGTTGAATACATGGTTCGCTGTAATTTCCCTGATTCCTGCTAATCTCTCTCCACTCCACAGATGTTAAGAACCCTCTATCCTTTTTAACTGTGTTGGCCTTCCACTATTCAAACCATCCTCTCTTCTGCTATTTTGCTGTTAGCCATTCCTCTTGATGTCTCTCTTCCATTTCACAGCCTTGCAGGTGGTTTTTAGCTCTAGCTAAAGACTTTAACTCAGGTGTAGAAATGACTCGCAGTGATTGGAGGCACCACCAAGATCCTCAAGAAGGTTAGATTTTGTTTTATGAGCCTGAATAAGAGACATACACTTAACTGTAATGATTACAGGCCTAATGACAGAATAGGTCTTGACTGTTTTTTGCCTAGCTTCTTGAATTTTTTAAATTTCATATATAATCTAGCAAAGCAAAAAAAAAATAAATAAAATGTGCACTAATTAGTTAATTAGTGCACATTTTATTTATTTGTTTTTGCTTTGATTTTGCTGTTATATTTGTTTCTGCCTTGTTTTTAAACTGCCTAATATAGGGCTAGCTCCTAGCATATTAGGAAAGCATCTTCTTTGTCTCTTAACTGGAGAAAAATCTGTATTCTGTGTGATTGTGCCACACCATGTGCACCCATTTCAAAATCCTGGATCTGTCTATGCCAGAGTGCATCTTCTGAGTGACCCTCTGTGTGAGCCATCCCTTGATGACCTCTACCATGGCTTGTCGATCACTGCCCTGCCTGGCAGTGTCCTGCTGAGGGTTGGTAAGCAGAAGGAGATGGGGAGGGGAGTGGGGGTGTACTGTGATTACTGCTTCATCCAAAGTTTAAAACCAACAGCTGTCATTGGCAGCATGGTACCTAGACTCTCGGTGGCCTCAGGCAACCTGTTAGTATTGGGCCCCACTTCACCAGAGATAATGATAATAATAATTAAAAAATGACCATTTTCAGGCCCTGGGCAGCCGCCCAGTTCACCCGTGCCTCTGTCCAGGCCTGGTCACTGGCAGCAGCATTTCTGGTCAGTGCTGAGGGAGCCACTTGACTTCACAGCTCATTATAATGTACTGTGGGCATGGGCGACTGCTACCCTCCAGCGCTCAGTCAGCGACCAGCAAGAGTCCCCCTGTGGCCAGTCTTGCCAACCAGGGCATAGGGGGGTCCCCCAGTTGCACCAACTGGGAAGTGGCCGTGGCGCTCCTGGAGGTGGCTGCAGCACTTCACGCGGCGCTCCCACTCCCTGGCCAGCGCTCCTGCCTGCCCATCGCCTAAGCGGGGAGCGCGGCCTGTCAGGGGGCGCACCAGCACTCTCAGGGGTGCACGTGCACCCTCGTGCACCCGCTACGCGTCACCACTGGCTGCAGGGGTGGCCAACCTGCGGCTCTTCAGACGTGAACATGTGTCTCCTTGAATCTTTGCACGAGCACACAGGGGCCAGCTCCTTCCAAGCACAGCCGCCAAACTGGTGCAGGTTCAAGGAGAGGCATGTTCACTTCTGAAGAGCGCAGGTCGGCCACCCTTGATCCACTGGCTCGCTGCTCG
>NW_005842976.1:130282-134228 GCF_000455745.1 Alligator sinensis | reverse complement strand
CTGTGCCCTCAAAAGCTTGTCTGCCTTTCTCCAGTGGGAGCCCCCCCCGTCGGTTATTTAATGAAATGTTGTCCAGTGTCTCTTCCAAGTACTCGGCTCAGATGTTTGGGCATGAATTACTCTCTCTGGTTTTTTCCAATCTCTCTGAAACCGGCCCCCCCCCAAACACACGCATGCTTGATGGCAGGGTTTCGCTTTACAGATGTTTACATCAGGAGTTTCTCCAACTGCGCCAAGCTGGAGTTGAAAGTACACGGGGATTAGGGCGGTGGGTTGGACAGGATGTGCCCACAGTCCTCCCCGCTCCCCACCAAGACGTGGTCAGGATGGGGGACGAAGGCAATTAAGTTTCTACCTTTTGATGAATTTTCCTCAGATGGTTTTGGAGGGAAAAATCATGACTATTTAGTGTATCTTTTAAAATCTCTCTGGTGTGTAACACACAGTTACAGGACTGACTAGGGAAACAGTACAATGATTAACTAAAGTATGGCAGCTGCTATATACCAGCTGCTATCATTTATATACCACCCTTGTTGTGCGTGGCATTTCACATGCAAATAAAAGACTGCTTCCCAAGCTTTCTTATAGTTAAGAGCCCCAATCTGGTAAACCCCGACTCCTGGACTGAACGCTATTAATTTAACGGGTGCCATATGTTCTCCGAAATGGTCCCCAAGTTTTTTAGTATTAATGTTGCATTAATAACGTTGCTTGTATTAAACGTCTTGGGTTTCCAACCTGTAGCCTGTTACTATCTTTCTTCTCATGTCGGGCTGAATCTCATTCTTGTTTCCAGCTGCTAAAATTCATTAAAATATGGCAGCAAATGCGCTGAAATATAATTTCAGGAATGTAACCACTGCAATAGTTAACACAGGGAGGTTATGTGAAGGAAGATATTCTGATTTCTGTATGATTGCAAATGAGGACAAGTTATCTTTTACCAAACCTGTCTACCTTATGGGGAAAAAAACTTAAGAACCTCTGAAATGTGATATATTGACAGATGCACCGCCAAGGCTATTTGTGTGGTTATAGTCTTGGTGGCTTCCAGCCCCTGAAGCCCTTGATCCTGGTTTTGAAAGACCTTCTGTTTCATTTATTTATGTATTGTCCGGGATTAAGCTGTACTTCAGTCATGTGGGCTTGAGGTGACCCTACTTGCAATGAGATGGTTTCTGTTATTTGGAAATACTGTCTGATTAAAACACCAAAATGGACACCACACACCCCTTGCTTTTATGCTGTTAATGTAAAACTGAGTTTTGATGTTGTTAGTTGAAGATCTTGCATTGAAGTGCTTGGGTAATGTAGGGATTCACACAAGTGTCTCAGTAAGTAAACACAAAGAACTCCCCAAATGTTTCCTGAACAACAGTCCTGGTGTTCATTACAGATTAATACGGAAATAGTTGGTGTGGTAATGTCAGATCTTTATGGTCGGACTCCACCCTTAGGGTGGAAATTAGAGGGTCCAATTGTACTGGAACGCTGCAGTTGTATGAAGCTTGATTTTTTTTTTTTTTCTCTTTTAACCTTTTATTTTAATCAAATATGTAATTGAGGAGGAAAATATGTAGGAGGGGGTGTTTTCAAATTGACTTCATTTGAAGTTGCTTAACCTTTGGAAAGCACACACCTCTTGCAGGACATCAGAAATCTAGTGGACATTTTTTCAAAATATTTTAATTGGCCTTACCACTTGAAAACACTGGTCCCAGTCCTGCAAAACTTGTGCACCCACTGCTCTATACTGGGAGCAGTCCCTTCAAGGGGATTGCTTAGAGCATGTGTGCCTAAAGCAAGGGTGGATAATTATTTTGGCTGGAGGGCAGTTTAACGAGTTTTGGTGAGCTGTGGAGCCCCACCCTGTAACCTATGACCTGTGCCACAGAAGTCCTTCCCCTTGGCTCCTGGAAGTACTCCTTTTGGGAAGCGAGTTTGCCATCTTGGAACTGGGAAAAAACCCCAAATTATATACTAAAAATCAAAGATCCACAATGACATATTTTATTTAAATATATTTTGGTCGTGATTTGTGTGCATTTGTGCTGTGTATAGAGTGATGATTACATAATGCTTCAAAATGAAGTCTCACTCCTGTATATTGCAGAGGGTGTAGGGGGATGTGGGTATGGGGTTTGTGGGGGCCTGTGAGTGTGTGGGGGTATGTTGACATGGGTGGGTGGGTATGGAGGGTTTGTGCAGGGGGGTGTGCGTGTGCTGGGGGTGCGTGTAGCAGTGAGCAGGGCTTCCCCCAGAAGTGCATGGGGGGGTGCGTGTGAGTGGATACAGTGTTTGTGGGGTATATGATTGTGGTTGTGGGGTTTGTGGGTATGGTGAGGTGTGCATGGAAGCCCCCTGCATGCCCCCCTGAGCTGGTCAGTACCGCCCCTGCCATGCAGCGTCTCCCTTCCACTGCCAACAGCGCTCAGCCCCATCCCTGCCCCATGCCTGCTTCAGAGTCACCCCAGTGGGGGCAGACAAGCCAGAACCCACACCCAGCCCTGTCCTGGCCTGCTCTGCACTGCCCACCTGTGGTGTGTCCTGCCACCCCTTGGGCACGCAGCGGGGCTGGGGTGGCTCTGTGGCTCGGTTGGTCTTTCTAGACTGAACTGGACTGCCAGGTGCTGGCTTCTCTTGGCTGCTGCTGCAGCTGGCCCCAGTCCCACCCGTGTGGGGACCCGTGTGTACAGCCCTGACCTGGCCCACCCCATGCCTACTCTGGAGTGGCTAGTGCTGAGCAGAGGCAGCAGCAGTGGCTGCCAGGAAGAAACTGTTCCTTGATGCAGGGGAGAAGTGGCCCCCCGCCTTGCCGCTGCCAGGCCCTTTCTGCTGTAGTGACCTGGACCCTGTTCCGGGTTGCCCTGTGTTTCCACTGCCGTCACCTCCACTTCTGGGCTGAGCAGCAGGGCAATGGTGGCAGCACAGTTCAGAAGAAGGGCAGCCCTGCCCAGGGTCCAGGTGGCTGCAGCAGGAAGGGTTTGGCAGTGCCGAATAGGAGGGAGCCGCTTTTTCCCCCATGCTGAGGAGCAGTTTGTGCCCGGCGTGTGCTGGTGAGTCTGAAGCAGGCACAGGGTGGGCTAGGTCAGGGTTGTGCGATACCAGCAGGCACCCATGCACGGGGCTGGGGCCAGTGGTGGTGGCAGCCAGAAGGAGCCACTGTCACCTGGGCTGCCTAGAAAGATAGTGCAGCCACAGAGCTGCCCCAGCCCTGCTGCAGCCTGGGGAGTGGCAGGACGTGCTACAGGTGGGTGGTGCCTGAGCCAGGAGGGACCGAGAGACCCTCCATGGGCCAGACAGCCTGGTTTGTGGATGCATACTGTTTAAACTGAAAAAATACCAACTGAGTTAACTTTACACTATGAAAGACCTTTGGAACTGCGTGAGGTTAGTTCCACAGAATAGAAAGAGAGGAAACATTAGTGTTTGAACTGTGTTCAAATTTTTTTTTCTTTGCTTGGTATTATTTGGGTAGAATGGAGGTAGCAGCAATAGGAACAGTACCTTGTAGTAATAAAACAGCTCAGAGAAGAAAATGTTACTGGGTTTTGTTTTGTTTTTTCTTTAAAATATTAAAAAATATGAACAACTTTGTCCCGGTTAGTTTGGCTACCTCCCTTCATTATGACTTTAATTGCCTTCAATAATTAGGAATGAGTAAATCTGTTTAAAACTTTGAATTCATTTAAACTCCAATAAAAGACATCAGCACTGCTATAGACTTCTCCCCCTACCTGTGTTTTAAATGGGAGATAACCTGTTAACATCACAGCATATCTCAAAATTGATTGTGTTGAAAAGTCTAAATGTTACTTTGTAATAAAGCTTTTCCTTTTTTTATTCTATTCCATTCTAGTAAATGATGTTTTCTCAATATGTTGTCAGTTGCTTTTTTTAATTCTTTAAAAAAAAATCAGTGCCTTAAATTATAGGTTCAGCA
>NW_005842976.1:92526-130146 GCF_000455745.1 Alligator sinensis | reverse complement strand
CAACTGGCCGGCGGGGTGGGGGTGGGGAGGGAATGGACAAACAGTAACAATTTTAGACAGCAAACAGAACTGATTTGCACTAGTGGGGTTTACCTTGGCCTAGCTGAATGCATGATGGGTACATTTTACTAAGCTCTCTTTGTAGGGACTGCAGATGGTTTTGTGTTTATGTAGGTCTTTTCAGTGTTTCATACATTATTTGACTGAAGAGGGCAGTAATCAGAACTTGGAGGTGTGAGGGTTGAGCAGTATGACTTATGGAAAAGCTTAACCAGCCTTAGCCTATATAACTGGGATAAGAAAGAACAAAGAAGTAACTAGATTATAATATAGGGTGATATTTAGAAGAGCAGTTGAATACATTCAGGCTAAATAACTCAAAGCTTGACAAAATGCTATAATGAGTTATATATTCGCAGGAATCTAGTACATGCATTAACGGGGCAGGTTATTTCCCCAGTACTTTAGTTTATGCTGCTTTAGTCTCAGGTACTTTTGTTGTTCATTTTGTAATTTTCTATTTGTTGCTACCATGCTCCTTTTTCTTATTGTAAGTGCTTGGAAAGCATCAAAAATGTACACTTTACAAAAACAAGGAAATAATGCACACGTTACTCAGGTGGAAATGACAGAAATAATTATCTATTGAATGGTGGGGGGGTTTTGGGAGGGGGGTTTAAGAATTTTAAATATGCAAAGTAAATGTGAAGATACATATGTTTTGACACTGAAGAGAATAGTCACACAAGAAGTTTGCCGATGGACAGAAAGTATACTGTCTATGACAGTATTACGAAGGCAGAAAGCATTAGGTCAGTATGTTTTCACTGGAGACTAAAATTGAACTTTCAGACAAAAATACATGGAACTGCTAGGAAGAAAGAAAGGGATTCATAGGTTTGTTAGGGCCAGAAAAGACTATGCTCATCTGGTTTGATTTCCTGCATAAGAGGCCAAAGAACCTCACTCAGTAATCTCTGCATGAAGCCTATAATTTTTGTTTAAGATGGCAGCGAAATAGCCACTTATGCCGCTGGCTATCTTAAAGGGTTGAAGAGGACTTCCTAGAAAACCTGAGTTGACTGTGACTGGTGAAAAGATTTAGTGACCTTATACCTGATGGTTCCTTTGATGTATTTTCCTTCTCTTATCCCAAAAATTCAAAATGTAAAATATTGGCGGGAGGTTAAATGCCTGAGGACTTGGGTCCTGTGAGAGAGAGTGCATGGAGCAAGGCTTGATTATCAGTTCTAAATTTACACGAGTGCACCAATGATGAGAAGTAGTTTGATACTGTATATGGAGTGAATTGCTGAGACTGATTTCTGTTGGAATCAGAATGTGCACTGCAGTTCATATTGTCGTTTGCTAGCCTTAGGCTTAGCAAAGAGAGTGAGCATGAAATGGTCATGCTCTGCAATTACTTAAGCTCTATACCCTAGTGTTGGCCACTTGTGGTAGAAAGCTTCAGTTTTAGACAGGGATTGAACTGCATCAGTTGGGGACAGTGGAGGCTTTTAAAATCCAGCTAGACAAAGACTTGGCAGGGATGATCTGGTCGAGGATGGTCCTACTTTGAGCAGGGGTTTGGACTAGAGATCCCTTGAGTTCCCTTCCAACCCTAATTTTCTGTGATTTTTAAGTGTAGCAAAAACATTGCAAGTTTAATCTTTTTTCAGTTATAGTGACTGCACAATACAAGTAGAGACGTGCAGTTTGCCCTGCCTTCTGCCTAAAACAACTATGTGGCATTTCATAGACTAACTTAGGGGTGACCAAGATCCTGCCTGCAGGGCTTCCTATGGGTTCAGAAATATGTGGGGAGAGTGGGGGGCAAGTGGTAGCAGCATGATGGCCTGTGGAAAGATTCTGTGTGCTAGATATGGGCCCAAGGGGCCAGGTGGTTTATGGGTGACTAACTTCAGAGTGGCATAAACTTTGTAGACTACAACCTATTTTGTCAGATGCTATGAATGAACTCAATTTATAGTATCTGACAAAGTAGAGGGTAGCCTACAAAGTTTATGCTACTCTGAGTTAGGTTGCTCACCACTGCACAAAGTAAAGTGTAGTCAACAACATTCAGAGAGGCATGAGTTAGGGATGCAATGTAGCAGTTATATTGTAACAGATGATGTGTGCTCCCTTGTGGCAGCTCCCTCCTCCCTCCGCCCCCTTAAAGCATTTAAAAGCTAGGCTTGTCTGTGGCCCTAATGTGCCTTCAGTGTATCATTTCTAGGGGCCTGATGCTACACTGTCTTTTGTGTACACATGCTGCTGTGCCAGCATAGAGGTCCATTGATTTTAGTTAGGCTTCAGACAGGCAGCTGCCCCTGACAGAAATCTACAGCCAAATCCTGCAGTAAGTGCTTGCTGGGAATACTAACATTTTTTTTCTAGACCACAATATTCCTTTTATATGTTAATAGTCATATGTGACCAGAAATGACTTAATTGATGCACAGTTGCTTTGCTTTGTTCTTGTTTTTGTTAACATCACTCACTTAAATGATTTTATAAATCATGAGTCTCCATTCAAGCTACATAAATGTTCCATTGGCTGTTCACAGACTAAGCAAGTAACCTGGTACTCTAATCTAGTTGGAAATTTGAGATAAAAATTTATCTGCTCAGAATTTGGTACTTGATGTGCAGTGCTTGAAAGATTTACCAGATGTTACCCAGCCAAAGGCTGTTTGGGAAGATGTGGTGTCTGTTGCTGCTCATAGTTATCCAAAAATGATTCTTGGACTAGTTGCTGATGTCGGTTCTGAATAGCAGCAGTGAAACTGAACAGCCTGTTAATATCACTCTGCTGTAGTTTGCAGGGGTTATTAACAGCAGCAAAGTGTGTGTGGGGTGTTTTCTGTTTACAGTCCTAAAAAGAAAAAATCTGCATTAGATCATAGTTGTTTCATTTTTGGAAGATTATTTTTGCAACTGGAAAATTAATGTATTAAAATGTGACTTTTTATTTTAAAGCTCAGTTCTCCTGCACATCTCCACTCCCACTCATTATGGACAGTTTTCTTTTACTCTTTGTTCTCCCCATGATCAGTTTAATTTTTTTAGCAGGTTTTTTTTTTTCAATTTAATAATTTAGCACAATCTCCTACAGTTATTTTATATGTATATAATTGAAATAAATGATAAATATATGAATAAATTGCAGGAAATGATAAAAGTTAAGACTGTAGATTGAGTATCCTGTGGACTACTCAAAGTCCATAAAGGCTAAGTACAGACAGTCAAAAATCCTGAGGCTGAATCAATTTAATCTTCACAGGTTAGTTTTAGCTGTGTAGATTGAACTGAGAAGCAGATGGACAGACATTCTCTTTTTGATTCTGGAAATGCAGCCATATTCCTGCAGTGGCTGAGGCCAGAAGCTGGGGAGTGCTAGAGCATGCCTCTCTGCTTGGCTGGAGCAGACGGCTTGGGCTAAGGCTAGCTCACCCACCCTGTGAGGAGGAGGGGGAGTTGTGGGAAAGGTGAAAAGCATCCTGGGATGTTGGGGGACTGAGTTAACTTGAATCTGGAGGGGATCTGGGACAGAAGTTCAGTAACTGATTTAGGCTAAATTGGTTTAAGTCTGATACTGCATCCATCCAGGTTTATCTTAAACTATTTCTGGCTGTTTTGGAAAGTAGTTTGTGTGTGCTGAACTTCTATTTTGTTACACATTTGAACTGGTTTCCGAATGCTTATACTACCGGTTTGTGTAACTTCTGTCCCTAGCTGAAGTGTCATATTAGCCAGTGAGCTGATAGTCTAGTGTAAATATGAATGCCTGTGGGTTATAGTATTCTGCCATGATTTGGCTTACAAGCATGACATGTACATGTAGGAAATATGGATGTATTTGTATTTAGCTACATCTAAAGGATGATGTACAGAAACTTGTTAGGATAGAAAAAGTGCATTTTACAATCTTAACTGTTTAGCTACCTTATTTAAACTCTTCGTGGGTCATAAGATCACATGGGATCATTGCGATAGTTTAAGAAAGCCCTAGAACTTCTTTGAATTTAAATCCTGTCTGAACTAGAACATATCTTTTAGAAAAACTTTAAGTCTTAATTTAAACATTGCAGGTCTATCACATCCGTTGGTAAATTGGTTCAGTAGTTAGCTATCCTTTGTCAAAAATGTTGGGGGTGCACCAATAAACCTTTTTTTGGGCTGATACTGATAACTGATTATTGACCAGCCACATCGGCTGATAACAATCTGATTGCCAATTTCCACTCCTTCCCCGGAGCCCAGCCTCTTGGAGAGCAGCATCTGGCTTCTAAGTCTGTTTGGGGTGGGGGGGGGAGGGGGAAGGGCCATGTGGGAGGGAAGGATCATGGTGAGGGGCAGATTATGGCCCCAACAGTGAGGGAGGGAGTGGGGCTGGGGCAGGGACAGGCGCTGCACAGCCAGGGTGGGGCAGGGCATGGGATGGAGCCATGGTGTAGCTTGTCTGGGGGGAGGAGGGGGCAGCTCCTGTTGCTGTGCGCACCCCCAGGGGAGGCACAAGCCCCCCAGATTTGTTGTGGCGGGGGGGGGGGGGGGGGGGGTGTTATGGAGGGGCTGCAGTCACTCAAAAATTCACTGTAGCCACCCCATAGTCCCCCTCCCAGCACCAGTGCCACCTGCCCCTGCCTGCCTCCACCTGCCCTGAGCACAGCCCCAGTCCAGCCTCCCTGCCTGGAAGAGCCTGGTGACGACCCCCCCCGAGTGCACAGCAGCAGCCTGCCCTTGCCTCATGCACCGGTCTGGGGGGCACGTTCCCCCTCTGCCTCACCCAGTACTGCACGCAGTGGTGGGAGCAGCCCGCCCCCCCCCAGGCATGAGCCATCTGTGGCTCCATCCCGCATCCTGCTCTGTCCCAGCTGTGCAATACCTGCCCCTGTGCCACTCGTTCAGTCATTGGGGGGGGCCTGGAGCGGTCCTGCTCAATGCCTCTTCCCTCCCTCGCATCCCTTCTCCTCCATAGACTTACTGTGCCGGTTGCTAGCCTCCAAGCTGCTGGGCTGTACTCCTGGCCGTGTGCATGCTTCAGGTGCGCACATGCATGCGGTATTTATCAGCAATATTATCGGCCACATCAGCCAAAAATAAAGACTATTTCCAATGCCAGTTTTCCTTTTTGTCAGTGGTGATGTAATATGGACCAATGTATTGGTGCACTTCCAAAGATTTTGCCCTGTATTTTGAGTCTAGCTTTTAGATCCTGTTTTTTCTTTTGCCCAATATACTGACAAATTCAGTGCTATAAAAACATTCTGTTTCTCTAGAGGATCAAGTTACTCAGAAGGCTTTTATTTGAAAAGCTAAATAGATGAAGAGCCTTGAATCTTTTGGTGTGAGACATGTTTTCTGACTCCTCAGTCATTTGCATGGTTCTTTTGTGACTCTTCTCCAGTTTATCAGCATACTTCTGGAATTGTAGGCGATGGAACTGGACAGAGTATTTCAGTAATGGTTGTACTAGTGCTGGATACCCTGCTGTTATACCTTCCATACCTCAGTGTTCACCTGTCTAAATATCTACAAGTCTCATAAGCCTTATTGACTATATCACTGCACTGAGAGCTGATGACAGTGACCACATAACTGGTTTTCTTGTTTGTTGAAGGGGCATAAGGCACAGGAATTGAGTTCAGTTGTAATGGATACCATGCTTAATAAGGGACATATTTAAGTGGAGAGTTAGAAAGCCTAGCGACTCACTACAATCCAAAATTAAATACAATGACTATATTCCACATAACATGCTGAGCTATTTCACAGACCCTCCAGCACTTCTTAAAAGGCTATAGAATACAGTTTACAATAGATCCTGGTTCAGATTGTTTACTGCATACTGAAACAACTACCAAATTATTTTTCAATACACACTCACATACTTCATTTCCATAACCATAAATTAATGTTTCAATATTAAACATCCACACAATGCTACAATTTAAAACAACTCTAAACAGACAGTATATTGCCTCCTCTCTAATGTCAGCAATGTGCTTATCACATTAATTGTTAAGATGGTAGGTAGCACACAAAACACCTCAAACAATAAAAATAAATCTGTGAATATTATTATCAACTGTATCCTTTATGGAAGATAAGCTCAAGATGCTCATCAAGAGCTCAAGCTACTGAGTCGCTAGGCTTTCTTGTTTTAGCCGACAGGCTTCTATCAGTGGAAAACCACCTGATTCTCATAAACCTCTACACTTCAACCTTTTTTAATAATTGTTGTAGTGTTTAGGCTCGGCTTAAGAAATTGCCCTTGCAAGTAACGCTTTCTCATTTGTATCAAAATATGACTTGGATCTTGGCACATTTAAATGGGCATTAGGTTAAAGAAGCAAAGGAGGATGATATTGTTATAGAAATCATTGCTCATGTTGCTTTAAAAAATTTTGCTGTTTCTTCAAAGGAAAATAAACCTTTTCATCCAAATATAAATTGAATGGATGAAACATTCAACTGTGCTAACCCAATGCTTATATTCATTTGGAAAAAAAGGTAGAATTTTCCTAACATAAATCTAGAGCTTTTCACAGCTGTTCTCACTCAAATATTTTGCAAGCGATAACAAAAAGTGGGGAAGAGATTATTAGAATGTTTTACAAGGTATTTTAAGGCTTTGCTTTTCGGGTGACCTTTTTCAGTTGTGACAAAGAAAATGCTAGTTCCCTGTAATGTACTTGCTCATCAAGTCAAGTGTTAGGAGACAGATAAAAAATGAAATTACCTCTGCTGAATTGCATAATCCAGAAGATCTGTGAGAAGGCTGGCATAGAGCTATAAAGGGATCAGCAAGCATAAATGTATTCTCGCCTTGTTTGTTAAAAAGACAAATATTACTAGTAAAAAGGAAATGAGTCAAACTCCAAGACTATCCAGAAATGTACAAATTTCAAACTAACAGCACACATTCAGTTTCCTTTACTGATCAAATTAATTTTATTTGGCAAAATATTTTAACAGTTGCAGATTTTTCAACTACTAGTTGTAGTTATTTTCTAAAATTGGTTCCAGATGTTACTGCCAGATCAAAGACGATTTTTATAATCATTTTGTTGCAGTATTTACTGTATTTTACCATGTACTGGTAATATAAGTAGTAACTTATTTTCTATTTCAATTCTATATTTTTAAAATGACAATATATTTAGCACTGCAAGCGAGTGGAAAAACAATGTCTAAAAACTACTGATACTTACGTGCCTTGGACCAGATCCCATCTACCTTTATTCACTAGCAAACGTATTGCAAAAGTGAACTGAATTTAGCCTCTACTCCACAGTGCTTCAAAATGTAGATTGCTTGACCTTGTGAAGTTCATGAACTGTAGTTGTCTATTAAATAGTGTGGTTTTTTTGGTGTGTTTTGAGGGAACATTCGAACAGAGAATCTTTGTGAAATTACATTGCATTTTGAGCTTACTGATCCAGCAGCGGCTCTGGGGACTTCACTGAGCCATCATGTCAGCGATATAAAATATATTAATTTTATTAAATAAAATAAAATAAAATTGACCCTGATCCCGAGAGTTGCTGGGGAACTTCACTCTAACTGATTTCAGTTGGCTTTGAAGACGTGTAGCACTTTGCATTTGACAGCCCACTCCTGCAAGGGAAAACTGATAGTAATAGGCATTATAGTTTTAGACTGAGAAGATGCAGTTTTAGTGCTGTAGTATTCTGGTTGTGGGCCCAGTTGATACCAGTTGGAAATGTCGGTGTTCAGCATGCTGTGGGGTTAGACCCTTTGTCCTGCTTTTATGGCTATAGTTTGAAAAGTCATGATTAGATGTGTAATGCTCTGATGCTGGAGAAATTGGCTCGTTTAAGGTGATGTTGTGTCTGGCTTCACAGAGCTATCTACGCAACTAGGCTGCAAGACAGAAATACAAGCAGGAAAATGACTTGTGGGGTAATGGGGACTATGGAAAAGATTGTGTTCTGCAGGGAAGTACAAAGGAATGGGATATCCCTAGAGGCTGGCAAAAAGGAAGAGATTAGGGCAATGAGAACAGGAATAGGAACCTGTGCTCTTCCTTTCAAGGAAAGTAGTTATTTGTATAGAAGAAAAAATACAAAGGAATGAAATAAATACCAAGAAATAATAATAAAAAAGTGAAAGTAAAAATCCTGAGGGAGGAAAGCTCTGACTGATAGGGGAGAGAGGGTAAGAAATGCAAAAATCTGGAATTTTGTACTAAGAGCGGCAGGAAGAAAAATCAGTCATGGAAGAGGGATGGAAAGGCTTGAATTAGTGACAGAATAAACTTCAGTCACAAAAGTGAAAGTATCATCAGAGAAAGCAAAAGCTTGAGTAAAATGTTAATGAAAGTCATGAATCACTGATCAGATTGATCTAGCTTTAAAAAAGAGAGGCACCATTTTAGTTTCCTTGGAAAAGTGGTGTCACATTTTGGTCTCTCTCTTTGGGTATGCACATTTCTAATAAAGCTTCTGACTGTAACAGTGACTTAACAGTTTTGGATTTCAATGCTGTTATTAGTCATTTCAAAGAAAATTTTGAGTCTCTGGGTATGAAAATAACCAACAGAAATACCATGAGATTAGCCAGATTTACTAAGCTTAGTAGCCGTACCTGCTTCCAAAGTCCTTTTATTTGTTTCTCTATTTTTCTCCCAAACAAAGATTGTGTATGGTTTTGTTTTTTTTCTCCTTCTACCTTAAAGGTCAGTAGTAGTATCCTAATAATAAGATATCTGCAACAACAAGGTATTTTACATATGTAATGAAGAGTCTGTGAGGGCATAACTTTTACGTTTTCAAAATTCATTCTGAACAGAAAGGGATAAGATCTCCCTGATTTATGAAAAGTTACTTCAAAAAGTACATACTTTTTCTTGAGTAATTGACTTCAAAAAGATTTTGCTATCTAAAAGTTTGGATAGAATAGGGAACTTAAGTGGTGTGGATGTGTATGCAGTTATGGATATAGATGATGCACATGTGTTGTATCTGCACTTCATAATTATTTGAGGTATTAGATGCTCTCATTTCATTAACAGAAGTATTAAATGGAACAGCAGAGTTTGAACTGATTTGGCTTGCCCAAGAACAATTTGGTCTGAATATTATTTGCAGATTTTAAGTGTGTGGTTTTGGGCTGGGGGAGGGGGTTGTACATGTTTTTCCTCACTTGCCTTTCTTTGACTACTTTCCTACATCTGAAAGCTTTGGGAAAGCTGCCAGTTACTGACAGCAAAGGAATTTCAGCGGCACAGTGGTGGTGGAGAGCCTTTTCCAAGTGAATGATAATTTAACTCCTGAGTTCTGCGGGCTAGAGACATAAAGATTTCATCCCCTTGAAACAATATGGAGTTACTGGTCTGCACTGGTAGTTGAAGACATTGTGCAGTTGAGATCCATAACTGCTCATAAGAAATGTATTAAAGTTCATAGTGCAGTTAGAGAGCTAACCTCTTCATATTTAACCTCTGTTCTCTGTATTTTTCCATGCATTGGAAGACTCCAGAGATGTCGGGATGGGTGGTTATACTGTTTTGGGGACAAGACTTTGGGAATCTGTGCAGAGTCCTCCCTCTGTATGCCACAGAACAGCTCTGTAGATGTTCCTGCATGAAGTTGTGGAGGTGGCTTTTGCGGGTAAGCAAGAAATGGGGCTAATGGTCCATTTCCCATCCCTGGCCTAGATTGCTGCTTCCTGGTATGTGAAGGAAATTTCACTTGGGGTATGGACAAATATACCTTACCACTTTTAAAAAGAGGAGTGGGAGGTGGTGTTCAGGAGTGTGAATCTTCTGCTAGGGCCTGTTACATCCACAGGATCCTGTAGTGATACAGGTTAGCTAAATGTTCCTAATTTGGACGTAAAGTGGAACAAAGTTGCAGTGGTTTTGCCACACTTTCATCATCGAGGGTAATATTTCAGATGTAATAGTTATGTTGTTACAGCTTATATTAGTAACCTTCCATATCAATAGAATTGTCATGTCGACTTGCGTCCTTGGTTATGTTGCTACGTCATCTGTGTGCTAGCCACAGAATTGGCCCTGGTATGTCCTGACACAGAATAACGAACAGATATAATAAAGATGCCGACTTTGTCCATTAGCCCTCAAAGGCCAATAAAAGCAAGGAAAAAAAATCATCTCCAGTACCTTCTATATCTGTGGTGCTCAATCTTTTCAGCCTGTGGGCCAGATAACCGGTGCCAGGTCTGTCTGCAGTACTGGCTCAGCTGGAGCCTGATGGAGCCACATGGCTGCCTTGGGCCCTAGCTAGGCCATTCCTACACAGCTGTATCAGGCCCTGGCTTAAGCCAACTGTACTGGACTAGGGCCTGATCCCTCTGCATGGAGCTGGCCTGGCTGCGGCTAATCCAGCTGTGTAGAGTTTAGAAATTTGATGGTGGGGAGAAGTGGCAGTGTTAATTGCCATTGTGCCCCTACCACCAAATTTCCAGACCCTTGGGAACACCTGTGGGCCAGGAATTGAGCACTGCTGTTCTATATAATCCTAAAACTGCTAACCAGATTGTGAGAACAGAAATAAGAGCATGATATCTATTTTCCAGTCTTGAACTGGGGGTTTTACATGGGCATCTAGAAATATTTATCTTTGATTGTCTAAAGTAAACCCAGCTGACAAGAGAAATCAACAAAAAAAGAAACATGTTGGACCTTATTTATTGTTACTTTCTCAGCCTGTTTGATCTGTAATCAGGCTTTAGTCTAGATGAAGTTAAGAAAAAATGATAAAAACTAAGGTGGGTTTTTTTCACGTTCACTTTCAGATAAAACACATTGTTCAGCACAGTTTAATGGGCAACACCCACTGTAATACTGTGAGGGTCATTCACTTGTGGTAGCTCACTTTTTGGTGTTAAGTCAAACTTCAAAATAAGTAACTGCCAGAAAAATGCTTGAAATAACAAGTGAAATGAAAACATGACTCTGTGCTATCCTTAAATCTACAACTGTTTCTCTTACTTTGTCTAGGCTTCAGGTCATGGCAGACAGCAGACATAAATTAACACCTTTCAAATAAAGTGTGTGCAAGATATTTGGGGTGCTTAAATTTGTTAGCTGTGTGTGTGTGTGTGTGTGTGTGTGTGTGTGTGTGTGTGTAAGGACCCCTTTACCAGCTTGATTTTGACTAATATGATTCAAAAGGCACCTTTTTGTCAAGAGGTCTTTGCTGTCAAATCACTTTTGCTGCAGGAAGTGATATTTCCAGGTGCTTTTAAGTTTCCATCATTTAATAATTTAGTACCTGCATGATCTTGCATCATCAGACAAGATAAAGAAAGAAAGGATGTTTGTATTTTAAGGAAGATTGCAGTAATACTTTGTTTAAATCATAAGAAGCTATCTTATAAACATTTATATCCTATTTCTTTTAGGTATTTTGTTTGTTAGAATAGGAAGAGCATATGAAGAACCTGTTCCAGCCTTAGTTACATAAAAAATGGAGAGAGTTGTGTCCATTTTCCAAGGCGAATAGTGACTTTAGGTGTTGCAATGTTTCACTTAAAAAAGGCTGCTTCTTTTCTTCCACCCCCACCCAAGGGTCAGTATTCACATGTCAAAACGCAATGAACAATCTTGATAACTAATCACCTTTGAAAACATAAGATCACCTTTTACTTTCCAATTCCAACACATCTTGAAGTTGTCTTTCCAATCTTTTATATAACTAACTGTAATAGGCACTGAGTTGCAATTATTTTTAACTGTGTATAATTACATTTTAGAAATCAGAATTTCCTTGTGAATTATTTTCTAGAAAGAAAGAATTCTTTTATTTTGTCAGCCCATACCCATACTTCCATAATTCCACTAAATCAAGTCCCTGAGTTAATCTGCATACTTAATTAAGTTTGGCATTCAGTGCAAGAATAAAATGTAGCAGAGTATAAAAATGTATTAAATTGGAAAAATGGCCTGTTGCAGCCCATCCATTACCTGGGAGCTTGCTCAGAAAGTTATCTTTGAAAGATGACCACACAGTTTCCCAGTTGTGTCTTGTGATCTAGTACATGAGTGTCCATTCGGTGCAGCCATGAATCATGCCTGTCTGAGCTCATCCAGCCAAAGGAGAGGGTCGTTACTTCTAAACACTCTTATGTTCTAAAGGCTGTGGTAGCTAGAAGTGGGTGGTCTAACAGAGACTGCATCAAGGCATCTAGACTGCTCTTTCCAAAATGTTTGGAAATTGTCTTCCAATTTTGTCATTTGAAGTGAGTGCCTGTCCTGGGAATGTAAGGCATTACTATTTGGCTCTGAGCATAAAATCTGCCTTGTGCAGATTCATCTTCCATGTTTTTGAATCAAATATATCTATATTTGCTCAATTTATAGGTAAGGGATAGAGTGAAATGCTGACCCATTGAGTTCTGGAAGTTTATTACCATTGGCCCCTTTTTAAAATCAGCTCACTTGCTCTCTCATTCTCTCTCTCCTCCCCCCGCCTCTTATTTCGCTCCCCTCCCCCATAAGCATTTGCAATGAATTTCAAATACCATGTTGTTCATAGAAAATTAGGTTTGGAAGGAACTTCTGGAGGTCATCTATTCCACCCCCCTGCTCAAAGCAGGACCAGCCCCAGCTAGATCATCCCAGCCAAGCCAGGTCTTAAAAACCTCCAAGGATGGAAGTTCTACCACCTCTCTGGGTAACCTGTTCCACTGGTTTACTACCCTCCTAGTACGAAAGTACCTAAACTTCTTTTGCTGCAACTTGACTGTTGCTCCTTCTTCTGTCATGTGCTACCACTAAGAACAGGTTAGGTCTATCCTCTTTTGAGCTCCCCTTCACATAGTTGAAGGCTGCTAATAAATCCGCTAGACTGAATAAGCCCAGTTCCCTCGGTCTTTTCTCAGAAGTTATGTCCCACAGCTCCCTCACCATTTTTGTTGCCCTCTGCTGGGCTCTATCCAACTTGTCCACATCCTTTCTGTAGTGGGGGCCCAGAACTGAACACAGTACTCCAGATGTGGCCTCACTAGTGCTGAATAGAGGGCAGTAATCACTTTCTTTGACCTGCTGGCAACACTCCAGTAGAGGTACACTGGTACATCAGTCTCATATCGTAGCAGCACTGATTATAAGGAAAACTAGCAGATTGCCTGTGAACAAAGATTGGGGGGCTGGGTGGGTGGGGATGGAGCCCTGTGTCCACCCCCCTTCTCCAAGTGCTTAGAAATGGGTTCCTTGAACATCTTATCCATGACTTTTTCCAGGGACTGAGGTGAGGCTGACTGGTCTGTAGTTTCCTGCATACTCCTTTTTTTCTTTTCTTAAATGTGGGCACTGCTTGCCCTTTGTCAATCATCTGGGACCTCTCCTGTTTGCCATGAGTTTTCAAAGGTGGTGGCCAGCACCTCTCCACTCACATCAGCCAATTTTCTCAGCCTCTTTGGGTGCATTTCATCTTGCCCCATGGACTTGTATATGTCTAGCATTTCTAAATAGTCCCTAACCTGTTCTTGGGCCCCTGACTCCTCACCTCTGCCTCAAACTGTGCTGCCCAGTGCAGTAGTCTGGGAGTTGCCCTTGCCTGTGAAGACTGAGGCAAAGAAGGCATTGAGTACTTCAGCCTTTTCTGCATCCTCTATCAGAAGGTTGCCTCCCCATTCAGTAAGGGACCCACACTTTCCCTGATCCTTCTCTTGCTACCTTCCTGTTACCCTTCACATCCCTTGCTAGCTGCAAGTCCAATTGTGCTTTGGCCTTCCTGATTTCATCCCTGCATGTCCGAGCAATACTCTTATACTGCTCCCTAGTTATTTGTCCAAGTTTCCACTTCTTATAAGCTTCCTTTTTGTGATTTAGTTTACTGAAGAGTTCCCTGCTAACCCAAGCTTGTCTTCTGCCATACTTGCTAGTCTTCCTGTGCATTGGGATGGTTTGTTCCTGCACTCTCAGTAAGACTTCTTTAAAATAAAACCAGCTCTTCTGGACTCCTTTCCCCCTCAGACTGACCTCCCAGGGGATCTTGCCCATCAGTTCCCTGAGTGAGTCAAAGTCTGCTTTTCTGAAGTCCAGGGTCCTTACTCTGCTGCTCTCCATCCTTCATTTCCTCCGGATCCTGAACTCAATCATTTCATGGTCACTGCTGCCCAAGGTGCCATCCACTACTACATTCCCCACCAGTTCTTCCCTGTTTGTGAACACCAGGTCAAAAAGAGCATGGTCCCTAGTTGGCTGCTCTACCACTTGCACCCGGAAGTTGTCCCCAACACTCTCCAATCACCTGGACATTTGCTGGGAGGGCAATTCAGGAAGTTTTTGAAGTTCCCCCGTGAGAACCAGGACTTGCGATTGGGAAACATCTGCTAGGTGTTTGAAGAAAGTCTCATCTACTACTTCCTCCTGGTCTAGTAGCGTATAGTAGACACTCACTACAACATCACCCTTATTGCTTTCCCCTCTAACCTTAACCCAGAGTACTTTCAACAGGCCTATTGCCAGATTCATACTGGAGCTCTGAGCAATCATGTTGCACTGTATGTAAAAGAGCCATTCCTCCTCCTCCTCTTCTTCTCCCCTGCCTGGCCTTCCTGAACAGTTTGTACCCATCCATGACAGTGCTCCAGTCATGTGAGCTCCCACCAAGCCTCTGTTATTCCGAAAACAGAACTACCCTTTTATTGTAGTAGAAATGGATGCATGAAATAGAGTGTGTGTGTGTGTGTGTGTGTGTGTGTGCTTCCCCTGTGGAATGAACTTGTGGAACTTCTTTTACAGTTCACAGGTGAAGGCCTGTCATGAACCTCAGGTTTCTGAGCTGTTCCCAATATCACATGATACATAATTTGTCGACAAATGCAGGTTGTCAGGGATTTATTTGTACTTTGGACATCTTGTGAAATAATTATTCCAACACAGTTATTTTGGTATAAGACCTTGTTTTAGGGTTTCTTTACAGGGGAAACCCTGAGAGAATATATTCATGCCATTTGTTTATTTGGCTTTAATGTAGATTAAATAGCATCAAACCTCTTATTCAGACTGACTGTGGCTGTAATTAGGTTTTTGTAAGGGAATAAAACTAACTAAAATTAAGGCTACTTTAATTCTGTCTCCACAGAGGATTAAAGCAATGCAAGGAATCTCCTTTATAAATTAGTTTGGATTAACTTTCCGGTGTGCCTTTTTGTAGACCAGCCCTGTTCTGAAATGTAGACAAACCTGAAGACACAGAGGGTTTCATTTTAATGACAAGGAAAACTATATACTTTGCTTATTGCTTAACAAAAAGGTTTTTATGTCTTCCAGTTTACTGAATCCTATGGTCAAAATGTAGGAAATATCTAGTTAGTCTTGCTTCACCAATCCTGTGATTAGAAAGTGGAAAGTATTTCTCATTGCCCACTTGGGTTAAAAGGCATTTTCAAGTGTAAGACAGCAGTGCAACATAGGAATGGGATCTTCTTGCCACTCCTCCAGACTGACCACAAACCAACCAAAAAGTTGGTTTGGCTCATCCCAGATGCATTTAAACATGCCTGTTGGGGGAGGGGAGAACTCAACTGCAAATAATGCTTTCATCCTTCGCGGGTAAAGATGACCGCATCCTGTGCAGGGAGGGAGAGGAAAGAAGAAGAGAGAAAAGGAGAAGAAAGGGAAGAGAATGAAGAGGGGCGGAGGTTAGGTCATGTGAGTACATAGGTGACTTGTAAGTCTGGTCTTCGCTTTGAACAATCTGCTGCAGCACAGGCAGGAGAGTGATGAGGACTGGATACGGGATATTTTTGTTTTCCTGGCCGTGCGTTGCTGTTCAAGGCCAATGTTCCATTTTGGATTTGGGACCTCCAGGATGGACGGTTGTGAGCGATTTGCTCCCATGACTCTGGGTCGATGCCGAAACTCTTTAGGGACACCTTTAGGATATCTTTGTGCCACTTTGTGGTGTGCTGTGAAAGCGTTCTCCATTTGACGGTTTGCCATGGAAGACTTTCTTTGGCAGGCGAGTGTCGGGCATCCTTGAGGTGGCCAGCCTATTTTAGCTGTGCCAGTTTCAGCAGGGTGTGGATACTGGGGACAGCTGACCTTCCGAGCACCTCGGTGTCCGGAACCTAGTCCCGCCACTTGATCTTTAATATCTTTTGCAGGCAGCACAAGTGGAAGTGGTTTAGTTTCTTGGCATGAAGCTGGTAAATGGTCCAGGTTTTGCAGACATAAAGGAGGGTCGGAAGGACGATGGCTTTGTAAACCTTTACTTTTGTCGACGTTCTGATGCCTTTGCAGTCCCAAACTGACTTAGGGAGTCTGCCAAAGGCCATGCTAGCTTTTGCTAGTCTGGCATTGACTTTCATCAATGTGGACAGAATGGGAGAGCATGTTGCCTAGATAGGCAAACTTGTTGGCCATCGACAGTTGCTGGCCTTTAACTGAGATGTGTGGTTCCTGGGGTGTTGTGCCAGGTTCAGGTTGAAACATCAGTTCAGTCTTCTTTGTGTTAATAGTGAGTCCGAAGTTGTCACAGGCTGACGAGAGTATGTTCATGGATCATTGCATGCCAGCCTGTGAGCCTGCGCATAATGCACAGTCATCAGCATGGAGGAAGTTGTGAAGCATGGCTGTCTGGACTTTGGGTCTAGACAATAATATAATGTTTTTATTTAATGTCCTGCATGTAAAGGCCTGAGGACACACTAATAAATGGTGTTTGTAACATTTCTCTGCTGGTCATTAAATTTAGCAAGTGACCACATAGCTTAAATGTTTTTAAAGCCTTTTGTGGAGCTTTGTAGGAGCCCTAGGTGGGAGAAAATTACTTTGCAGGGCTGACTGCTTGAGGCTGTGCGCGCTGCAGTGTGGGAGGAGTGGTAGACATACACGAGCACTGTAAGCACTTACTCTTTTGTAGTAACACAGTGAAGACTGAACAAGGATGTGATGTGGGATTGTACAGCCCATGCTGTTGTCAGCACTATATTGTTACCTGAGCTGGCTCTGTTATTCCCCCTTATGCAATCATGCCATTGATTGGAGCCTAGGTCTTGCTAGCTTTGTCTTTCGGGTGGGGCAAATTTTCTTATGCCATTCAGCCTGTTGGAGCTCTGGGAGGGGCCTGAGGCAGTCTCCTCGTCCTTCAGCGGAGCAGCTGCTCAGGAGGGTGGAGGCCCAGTGCATTTGTTGGTATCTGTAGGGGACACTTTTATTTTCCATTCCTGGCCCCTCTAACCTTTTGACTCACTGCTCAAATACTACTGAGCAGTTTCCTCTTGTGCTTCTGTGAAATTAGGCAACAGTGCTAGAGTGCTGCTAAGGATGAGATGGTAGTAGAAATTATGAAGTAACTTGTTCTCTTAGTGCTTTTCTTAGAGTCCTCGTAGCACTTGAGCAGGAAGGCAGTAGTATTATCTTCACTTTTATAGATGCAGTACCAACATACAATGTTGAAGGACACCCAGAAAGCCAGTAGAGGCAACCTGTAAATGTTAAGAAGTGGCCCCTCTCCGTAACTGAAGAGGGGAAATGGGTGAAGTTGTAAACCAGAAGATGGGGAGGAATTGGTGGTTTATGCTCCTCTGTAACGCTAGAAACTCAACAAAGCAAATATGTAAACTAATGCAATGGCATGAACTTTGCATAATAAGTATTAGTGCCATAGTACCAGCGGGGGACAGGTGAACCCCATAGTAAGGATAGTTGACTTCCCCAGGACCACTCAAGCAGTTCATGGTTACACTGGAAGTAAAATGCAGACCTACTGACTCCTTTGTTCATCCTTCCCCCCAGTAGCTGGGATGTGGTGTAAAACTGGTGTATCTTTGTTTATATTGTTTTGCAGTCTTGTGTTCATATGAAAAGCTTGGGTCACGTTCTGCCAGTCCATCAGAGGGGAATGTCTTGCAGCAGCCTTTCCCTTACAGGAATTTAACAATACACAGATTCCAGGTTCTGCTGAATGCTCACTTCCTATCCTTTATAAAATCCCTTTCACAGTCCTCAACTAACATTTCTATAAAGTCTTTTTTTGTAGTAGGGAATACTTGGCAGTGACTTAATTCATTTTTGTGTACCTGATTAAATACTTGTAAATTGGAATTAAGGTAAAAGATTTCAGTTTAATTTAAGATTAATAGCTCATGCCAGACATTTTAAAGGGGGTCTGTTTTTTTGTTTGTTTTTAGGTTTGTTGGTTTTTTTTTTTTTTTTTTTTTTTTGTTCGTTGTTTGCTGTCATGCAAACTGTAAGCTGCCAAATGGAGGCAAGTGGAGTTCAGATTCAGTGATGAATTTTACCCAAGGTATGAGATGTTGCTATGATTTAT
Organism: Alligator sinensis; assembly: GCF_000455745.1. Classification (NCBI taxonomy): domain Eukaryota; kingdom Metazoa; phylum Chordata; order Crocodylia; family Alligatoridae; genus Alligator; species Alligator sinensis. The sequence goes on along the minus strand of NW_005842976.1, from coordinate 111,868 downwards.
CTGTAAATCTTAGCTTATCAGTGACAGTGTAAGTAAGACTAATTTTGATGCTAAAGGGCTGCAGTTTTGATTTTAGTGCAGACAGTATCAACTAATTAAGGAGGCTCTGAGTTTTAAACCAAAAGCAGTCATTAAGTGCCTTAACAATCAGTTGATCCTGGAAAAAAACCATGATGAGGTCAAAAGTAGATAATTTTATTTTATTCTATTACCTGAAATAATTATATCTATATAAATGTAAGTATGTGGTGCTAATTGTTTGGAGCTTGTCTGTCTGACTGTAGATGACATAGCTAATGTTGCTAAAACAATAATTATCAACCCTCAGCTACGTGCAGCATTGAACAAAGCTTTTTTGCTTTCTGTAACTGAGCTTGAATGACCAAAATTTGAAAGTGATATATTGGAAATTACTGTTCTGGGGACCTGAGAAAGTTTGGTTGTATAGGAAAGTGTTGACAATTGGATTTAGAAACCAAGGCCCTGAAAATAGGGATCTTACAATTTGCAATTTCACCTTAAAATGGCTCCTTAAAATGAGAATACTGAAGCCTTTAAAAGTGGTATCTGTGTTTAGGAGGATTACAACTATACAGAGTTCAGAAAAAAATGTAGCTTGCTCCTTATGGAGGACTTCATTAAGTGTCTCTTAACATGCTGGATATATCGCAGCTGTTAACTTTACCATTTTGAAATGACTGAGGAAGTGGACCCCCCCCCCCCCCCCCCAACACGAATGTATCAAGTAACCTTAAATTGCATTATGGCCATTGTTCATCTTCTGCCTTTTGACTTGTCATTTTCAAGTGACTCCGTGCCTTTGACAGACACTCTGTTGTTATGAGCAGCTGTGCCATGGCAAGTAGGATTCTTAAGACTTGATAGCCTGATTCATGACTCTATCTAATGAAATCTATTATAAAATATCCCTTTGATATCTTTATGAGACTGTCTTCTCTCTCTCATGTTGAAGTACCAGAATTACGGGTTTCGCTTTTCCGTTATAAACTCCTGAAAAAGTATAAGCTGTTAGCACTCGGATTTCACCACTACTTAAGTTAGTCACGTGTTGTTCTTTCCTTTTCCCTTTGTCCCCTTTTCCCACATCATGTTTTTCATGCTGCCTCTCACATCTGGAATGAACTTGCTTTTCTGTTCGTTCAATCCCTTTGCCAAAGCTCTTTCTGTTCTGTTAGAAACTAACCTTTGGTGCTGTTTGCATAGTCTTGCAATTAGAAAACAAAGCTTTCCGTCCTTTACAAATTCATGTATATGTATAGATATTCATGCAGCCAAAGATCAATTGATACATTTGTTTTAATGCATTCTCTCTTTTCCTCTCTCTTCACATCTTTTGCTCTAGTTTCATCTGCTTATGCTTTTTAATCTACATTTGTAACCTGGGTTGTGGCCACTGCTTTATTTACAGTGGGAGATGAAAAGGAAGAAATTGTTCATCACTTTCTGAAGAAAGATAAATTTAAACCCCCTCCCCCTCAAACTTAACTGCCTTTGACACTGCCGTGTATTTTCCCTGTCTGCCTTACTTTCTTGAAATAATAGCAATTATTAAATCAATACAATAAAATTAATTGGGGAATCCTAGAGGCCTATCGAACATCTTTTGTTTATATCACAAAACACCCTGATTAGACTAAGTGTTCGTTTAGACATAGAAGAGCAAAAGAAAAGGGAGGGAATGATAAACTAGGAGAGAGCATTACAACATTATTATTATCATCCAGGCTCTGTCATGCCTTTAACTATGTTATTTTCAGAAGCTTAAAACTAAAGTTTTTTTTTTTTCCTAGTGTGAAGAGCACATATATGTGACTAGATCTCAGTAACTGATAGCATTGTCACAGGATTTCTTATATGAAATTCAAGTCATTATACTGAGGCACTGTAGCATGCTGTAGTGTGGCAAAATGCTCCCGGGTGGGTAAATTTTCATTTTAGATGCACCATTTTGTCTATACACAACAGCTTTCTGCATGTACAATACACAGCCAAAGATTATACATTGCCTTGTACCCTCATGACTGAATTGTAAGCTATTTGTTGCAAAGTATTATTTGACCTTTATCAGTCCAGTATGTTTTCAAACATACCTTTGGTACATTACATTTTCAAAGTATGTACAGTCAGTTTGTCAAAGCTATTATGCTTATTTTTGTTTACTAATGTGACAATAAAAATAATTAATTTTTTTGGCAAACAGTTGCAGTATGTTAAAAGTAAACAGTGGGTTTGCTGTGTTTGGTAGTGTCTCCGGTTTGATCGGTAGTAATTTTTTCCAAGTAAAAATATGCTATATTTGCTTTTGCTTTCCCTCAGATTAAACAATCCTGGCATAGTCTTCTTTCAAACCCTTAATTCTAGCCTGTATATATAATGCCAGTGATGCGTAATTTTGCAGCCCTGTTTTGATGTTTCCATTCTGTATGAGCTTTACTTTTGCAAATACTAACAAACCATGAGAGTTGCCAGTTAATGTAGTTCCATTTGAAGACCAGTATAATTACTTGTATCAGGGGGGCTCAGCCTCTGGCTCGTGGGTCAGATGCATACCATAAAGCCATGGTGTCTGGCCTGTGGGACTCCCTGTGGGTGGAGAAATTTGGTGGCAGGGGAGTAGGCAAAACCGTCACCGTCCCCTTCAAAATTCTGCCCCTGCCCCCTGGGACTGGGACAGCTGGGGCCCTTCCCCCTGCTTAGGGCTGGGTCATTCCCCCTCTCTTGCCCTGATGCAGCCAGATGGGACTGCGCCAGATTGGAACCACTGGTTGGATCCTGCTGGGCAACATTTTTTAGGCACCACTGGATTCTGGTGCACCCTTGGGCTATTGAGAAACCTAGAAAAATAGGGCTAGAAAGTATTTGGGAGGTCACTTTGTTTGGCTTCCTGCACAAGACAAGAGCATCCCTGTTTAAACCATATCATGCAAGTGTTTGTCTAACCTGAGTTTAAAACTTGCAAGGAGTCAGTTTGAAGAGCCTCTCTAATCTGTTTCAGTGCTTAACCACCCTCATATTGTGTAAAACCTTCCTAGTATGCAACTTTCATTTCTTTGTTGCAGTTTAATACCATTACTTCTTGTCTTGTTCCCTGCAACTAAAGGGATTCGTCGCTATCCTCTTGATAACCATCCTTTATGTATTTGAAGACTGTCATACCCCACCTCAGTTTTCTTTGCCAGGCTAGCTAAACCTAATTCTTCCAACATTTTTTTTATAAGTCATGTTTCCTAGACTTCTAGTAATTATTGTTGTTCTCCACTGGAAGAGAGGAGGTGTGACACACAGAATGAACTGACCAATCTGCTTTTATTGTCCAAGGGGTGTTGGATATGAACAGCATTAGTAATGAAAGTAAATTCTTAAATTTTGAGGTGGCATCCTAAAAGAGGAAGGAAAATTTAATTTTAAGAACAAAAAGTACTTTGTCAAAGTTTGATTAAAAACTTCAAATCGGACTTTATACAGTAAATATTAAAAAGCCTAAGGTACTCAGGAGCTGCTGATTTATGTAACTGTAATCTGGCATCCAAATCTGCTAAACCTCTATATCTGCTAAACTTGGATTGGCACTGCTTTTTCTGAAGTTTCTGTTTCCCGCTGAAGCAGAAAATGTTCTTGGTTTTCTTTCTTCTTTAGAACACTGACAGCTCCATTTTGGTTGTGCAGAAGAGGTGAAGTGACCAGGCTTTCCACTTTAACAAACCAAACATATTTCCCTTGCAAGGTTGCTGTTTGCTCTATCCTAGTGGTTCTCGCCATTTTCAGACTGAAGACACCCCTTGAAAAATGTCAGCTCTTAGTTTTCACTTGTGTTTTTTGACTACAGAAAAATAATAGCGCAATTGTTCTGTTACAGAGAATTCAAACATGACAACAGGGCAGACTGTTTTTATGCTATATATTCCTAATTGAAATCTCTGGCTTTATCTTGTGAATAATGTTTGCATACCTAACAGTGCTAACATTGCATGGCACCTGGCAGCACCTTTTGAAAGGATCTCGTGGTACACTGGTTGAGAATCGGGTCTTTATCCAATATCAGTTAAGAACTGTTCAATAATATTATATTTTCCCCAGTACCTCCCCTTAATATTAGCCTTGCATGGTTAATGGTGTTTGTTAGCATCTGCTGAGCTATGAAGCTAAAAGCATCATTCCAGATATCAGCCATTGAATAAGCTTAGCCATTATTTTCTTTGTTAGACATGTAAGTTTGCATTTTGCCAATATGGATAATCTACAAATGCAGGCAGAGACACTGTATTGCTTCTCCAGTTGTACATAAATTTAGGCTTACCTCCAGCCATTGTCTAAAAATTGCTGGTGTTGTCTACACTACTCTAGATCCTACTAAGTGATGTATTGTGCAGAATACAAAAGCTCCCTTGAATTCTGAGGTAAGCATATTGTGTGATCAGCCTCTCGTAGGAGGATGCTTGTTGTCTGGATGGCAAGATAGCAAGGTCATGAACATGCAATAAATCACATTTGTGCAAAACCCAGCACCAGTTTGGAACTATGCTGAGAGCAGTGGAGTTCTGTGTAGGTGCAGGGGCCAGCCAGTGCAGAATTACTTGCAAGTTTTGTATGAAATGTGGGCTCTTTTGCACAAGAACAAATACTGTATTTACTCAAATTGAAGACAATCCCCAGGCACCCAGGTTGGGGCAAGAGTTGGACTCGCAACAGCCTCCTGCCCTTGCCCTCGGCAGCTTTGCCCTTCCCCCTTCCTGTCAGGTGCAGATCTCCGTATTCGATCGGGTTCCCTCCCAGGCGTGGAGCACATGGAGACTGTTCTCTGCAGCGCTGACATTGCTGCATGGCCTGGCAAGGGAGGAGGTTCCAGATGCTATGCTCCAGGAAGGAACAGAGCCCCAGCAGTATCTAATAATAAGGAGAAAGGGAGAAGGAAAGAGGCAGACGCTTCAGGGAGCAGGGAAGGAAGGGACAGAGGCTGTAGGGAGTGGGAGGGGAAGGACACAGCCTGGGGGGAGCCAGTGGCAGGGAGGCAGGAAGGCTGCAGGAGGATGAAGTGGAAGGGGCAGAAGACAAGGAGACTGCTTGCCCCCCAGCTACTATTTTCCCTGCTATAGCAGTAGGAGGGGGATGAATTTAAGACAGCACTCTGATAATTAAACTATACCAGGAAAATTATAACAAACATACATTTTCCATAAATTTAATTATTGGGGGGTCATCTTAAATTCAGGGCTGACTTAGATTTGAGTACATTGGGTAATTAGTATCTTTACATGTAATTGATAAACACCAGTGTCTTCTATTTTAATGTTTCTTGAACTCCCAAATAAAAACACTGCTCCTGCACAGGCCTGGGTGCATGCTTAACTTAAAGCATTTGAATAGAATAATTGATTTAGGATTTTTTTAGGCCCTAACTCTACAGTTGGGTGAGTGTAGGCAGCTGCATAGAGCTCCACTCCAGTCACTCAAGTTCTTTCTGAGCATAGGAATCCATCAAGTTTGCTTAGTTGTTGCCCACAATTTAGATATGACAAAATTAAAGGTAATGATTAACAGTACAGAAGGAGTGTGTTGAGAGAAAAGGAACATCACAGCATATGATTGTGTGGCTGCTTGGTATGTGTGGGGATATGTATGTCTTGGTTGTGTCAATGATTTTTAAATCATGTTTTTGAAAAATTGGGAATGAAGAATGGAAAGCAATAATATTCCTGGAAAATGTTTTTAAATAGATGCTATAGGTGTGTGGTGGGGGCAGAGGGGAAGAGAGGCTTATCATCACTTCTGAACTTCTGTGTGATGCAAGCCATAGAATTTCATTCTTTGAAAAGAATTCTGTTTTCTGCTTCAAGCCTGTAACTCCTGATGAGCTAGCTATATGTACCACATCTTTAGTATGATCTTCACACTTGACTAAAAGATTTCTTGTACAAATCCACCACATCCCTCGGTTCATTATTCCAGTGTCTAGTTTTACACCTCATTTGTGTAATAACTTTGGAGTTCAACTACCAGAACTTGTTAGATGTTTGCATGTTAGATTGAAAAGTCCTTTGTATGGCAGTCTTTGCTCCCGTGTGTAGGTACTTATCGTGATAAAGACACTTCTGTAATCTTTTCTTTTGGACAAATAGGTTAAGTTGAATGCCATCTTCATGGTGGGGGGGGAAGGAAGGGACAGTGTAGTAAGAGTCTAGGGTTTGATCTGCAGTCAAATATGTGTGGGTTAAGCCTCATTTATTTTATTTGAGTTTTGTTGAGTCACAAGGGTTTTTCCATTAGATTCTAAGCCTAGGATCAGGTTTTGAGAGGTGTGGAGGTAGTGAACCTTTGAATTGTTAGTTGGGTGAAAAAAGTGTTGGGCTTTTAAGGGGTTATTTTATTCCATATACTGCTGTATGGTTGTAAACCAAAGCCTAGAGTGTTTTACTTGACAGGCTTAAACCTTTTAGAGGACGCATGCTACTTTTGTGTGTATGCATAGTCTTTGGATTGTTACTTGGAGTAAAAAATCCAGACACTTCTTTAGGGATGATAGGAAGGGAAGAAAGATGAAGAACAGAAAATCTCAGTGCTGCTATGAAACTATTTCCTCTAGCTATGTATTGCTTATCTCTTTGTCTAAATTGTATTGTCTGTATGCCAAACTATGTTCTACTTGAAGGCAGAAAAAGTTTTGGAACGGCAGTGAAAGTTAAGCTGTCTGTGACTTGTATACTAACAAAGGTTGGAGAGATCTGTGTAGAAATATTTTGGTTTTGTTCACTCTTGAGCTGATCAGACTTTAGGAAAGCACCTTAATAATTCATTTCTGTTTCGCCATCTCTAAAAGCAGATCTTAAAAATTAGCTCTGTTTCAGTTAAACAAGGTGTGCCTGGGAAGAGAAGCCCTGTCTTTGTTCACTTATCTCATTAGCCTTCAGGATCTGGACTACAATCACCTGTGTGTGGAAAGCACCTCTGTTGTTTGTAGAAATGTAGTTCACATTTAAAAAGCACTTTTAAAATGAGTGCCATAGATTGGATTTTGGGGTTAGCTAGTTTATTTATTTACTACTTGCATAGCACATGTGGCTGATCTCTGCCTTTTTCATTTATATTCTTATCCTATGGACCCTTTAATGCATATTTCCCTTTTGTGCAGGTTTTTAAAAAAATATTAAATGTATAAAAGCACTTGGATACAATGTTCAGCACAGTATAGATGCAAACATAAGGCTGTTTAAACCCTCAAGAGCCTGTCTTGTAAGATGCAGTACAACATTAGGAACTCCAATGAACACGCTTAATCATACTTATTGCTGCATAGGACTGGAAGGGAAGACCTGGGTTGCGTTCAGTTCTCTGCAGTTTTTTATCATGTAGATTGTGTTAAGTCCAGAAGAGTCCAAATAATATCCACTCTGAATCCCACAAGCTGAAAACTATCCACCCAGTGATCTGTGAAGAGATCTTAGGTATGTGGTACTGGTGTCCTTTCAGGATGTTGCCTTAAGATGGAATATCCCGTATCCCCTGTAGGCTTTGTTTGCTAGATGGAGATTGCTCCCATATTTGTGAATGCACCTGGAATGATGAAGTTTGTAGTGTGTAACAACCTGCTTTCAAACAGTACATTAAACCTTCTCAGTATTTCAAAGTAATGATTTTTCTATGCTCTTCTACATTTGCAATGCTTGCTGCTGTAGCTTCAGTTTTAGTCATTAAGTAGAGTGGGAAAGACCTAAGTGAGAGCTGATTGGGCCTGGATTCTGGAATGAAAGCACTGAGAAATCAACATGACTTGAATCTTCTTCAACACTTTTGAGACTTTTCTTGCTTATGCTTTGATTTGTTTGATCTAGTATCTTAAAGCAAGGATGTCCCCCTTAATTTTGCTCAGGTGAAGACCATGGGGCCTTAACTAACACACTCCCTCTTTAGAAACACAAACTGTTGTATGCTGTTGTTGATCTGTTTGATCTCCTATGAACTTCCAGTACCCTCTTGAGATTTCATGTTAAGAAGCACAAGAGAAATATCTTTCTCCTTCATTCTCTGGATAAAACTGTAATTGTGCCCACGTGTGTGTGCATATGTACAATGTTTTGAAAAAGCACTTTGAGAAGATCTTTGATTATAAAGTTAAATATCAAACCTATATATAATGCTGGGTTATGACTTTCTCTTTTTGATGACTGCTAGTGTTCACTGGAAGTTGGCATGAATACGTGTCTAAAGTGTGTACTCTTGAATAGTTTGAATATTTTTCCTTTGCTCTTTGGGTTGGTGTAATAATAAGCTCCACTTGGCTTTTATTAAGCAGTTGTCCTGGATTTGCATTTTAAAAAGCTCATTCATTTGTTAGCAATAAATACATTTCTTGTATTAAAACAAAAATTTAGATTTTAAACTTCTTTGTGTTCATTTTTTTTCTGTTAATACCCCTCTTCTTCCCCACCTCTCCCCCGCCTTTTTCCTGCTTATCTTGGGTAGGGAAGGAACTAATTGGTGTCAGGACTGTGATGTGGATAGTTTGGGCTAGTTGTCAAAAACAGAGTTCAAGCTTGGTAGTCAGGGTGCTGACCCAAGGGTCAGGAGCAAGATCCAGTAACCAGGATGGCAAACAGGCATTAGACGCTACAGGGTCATCTGAATGCAATTCTAGGCAAGGATCAGTTGAACAGGAACCAGGCAAGGACAAGCAGCAAGGTTAGGCAGGAATCAGGAGACCACATTGCATTTGTTCCTCATTCTTCACTAGAGCATATATCTCTGAGAATCCGAAGTACAATACCCATTTAGTTTGTGGGTGACTCATTCTTGCATACCTTACTTGAATGTGAGAGCAAATCATCACAGTTTCATGTTTCACCTTTCACTTTCCATTGTACTCGTCTACTTCCTTACCATTCAGGTTACAAAAACTGCAAGGCAATATTTGGTGCCAAAGGACCACACCAGCTTCCAGTGGAATAGGAAGAAAAATGTTTGTCTTAGTATTTGTAGATATATGTTTATTTTACCAAGGCATACATTTGAGCCAGTTTTGACTTTGACAGGGTCTTTTCATTGCCCTGGTGGCTTCTATTTAGAATCCAGTTTTGATCACTTAAAAATCCCTTAACGGGGGACTTCACACTATTTTTATTTATTATGGTTTTGGAATCTCGGATTCGGCCCGGGACCCTGAAGTATTTCATGGTTTAACAGGCTGTTTTAATTGTTTTGGGCACCTCAAATCTCATGTGTTTCTGTGTGTCTTACTATTATATCCTTTTTCTCTCCCTTTTTATTACACACTACAGAAAGAGGAAGAGGAGCTAGAAATAGCAATATAATTCAAATAGTGCAGTTGTAGGTACATTTTGAAATCACATTGTAGCTTTCTCAGTCTAGCTCCACTTTCTTCTTGGGAATGGACTGAATTTACTCTGTTGGCAGATGCATAGACAAAGCACTTAACAGGGGAAAGGGGAAGGCAGGGGAATGTCCAAGAAGATTAGCTATAATATTTCCCAAAGTAAGCATTGAAACTTAATGTTTCTAGCCTTTCAGCAAGATAAAAATTATTGCTATGTTTTTAATTAATTTATCGCGGCCACCAGTGTTCACTGTATAGAATATAAGGACTGTGTCATGGGGAAAAAAGGCAAATCTGCTTAAGGCTCTTGCTTAAGGTACACACTGCATGTTCAATTATAACTGCTTTAGAAAGCTAGCAGCAGTTCAAAGAACAAATCACTCAACACAGCACCACAGAAGTGAGTCAAGTTGAACTGCTGATGGGCCAGTGCATTTCTAACACTGTTTCTGTGCATGATAGATTTCTGAAGGGCCAGGTCAACAGAAAATATTGAAGTAGAGATGTTCCTACCAATGTGGAACATTATCAAAGTTGAGGGTGGATCTTGGGGAGGGGTAGAAGCAGAAAGGTCTGGTTGCCCCAAATGGGAGACACAGGGAAGCATGGATTTGATTTTTCACAACTTTACTAAACAGGTGGTTTGCCTGTTGTTAACTTTTGCAGTAGTGTGTGTAATTGGCCACAATAAAAACAAGTCTTCATTTTTGTTCTTATTCCACATTTTGAATTCCATGTAGCTCTAAACTCTTAAAACCAAATTTAGAGCATTGGTATCCACATTAATGGAAATTGACTTTTGGAAATGTAATTAAAATAGTTTAAAAATGTATCTATGTTATAGAACAGATTTTTGGCATGCGCTGACCCCTCTACAGAGTTATAAACGATGGTCTCGGATTAAGTGAAATTTTTGTGCATTGTATGAATTTAGGTAGACTAGGTTCTTTGGGTAAATCTGATATCTTTTATTAGACCAGCTCAGATAGTTGGAAAAATTATTTGCAAGCTTTTGGGTACAAATGTCCTTCGTCAGGCTGAGGAAATATTTGTCGTTGGTCTGTGCTCTTCCTGGATGGAATGAATAGCAAAGAATTTAGTGTTATGAGTCTTCCCTTTTTCCCCCCTGAAAAAAAAATGTCCAACACAGACTCTTATGGTATGATCTAGTTTTGCCATGAGGTCATTTTAGTTTAGCAAAATTAGTTTAGGTTTGGTAATTGCCAACTTTGGCATGTTTTCTGCTGTGCTAGTGACCCCAATGTGTGGCCTGGGGTTAATCATCCAATCCTTCAGGATCTTTTTGTGTCTGTCAAACGGGAATAATTTTATTCCCATGAGAACTAGTTAATGTCAGTATATGGTTTTGCACTTACAAAATGAGAAGGATTCAACAATGCCATCCAAAACTCAGAGGATGGACTTATACTGCATTTCAGCCCAGGGACACTTACCAGAGCCCAGGGTATAATTACCAGAGCTCCCTGGTTCACTGGAGCAATGTAAACACTGGTGTATGACTCACGGAGAGAGGCTTTCTCCATATTCTTTTTTTCATGTCCAGGTGGACAGTTCTGCTGGATGAAGCATGATGCAGGAGCAGAGATGACTCCATCTCTATTTCTCCCTTCACAGTATTGTTCCTCTTCAGTGGAGTGGTAGAAAATTAGGTCCATGTGCCTTTTGCATTTTTGTTGTTGTTTTTTGTTTTTAATGGCTGGAATGATCATAGACTTGTAGAACCAGAAGGGACCTGTAAGATCATCAAGTCTGATCCCCTGCCAGGGGCAGGAAGTTATTGGGCTCAGACAAGCTCAACAGGGTGCCTGTCCAACCTCCTCTTGAGCACCTCCAAGGATGGTGATTGATGGAGTACTTTGTCAGGAAACTAGATAAGTGATCAAGGTTGCAGCATGGCATCACTTTATTTTGAGCTACAGAGTCAGAAAATAAGTACATTCTCAGATGCGACAAGTTATTAGTTTGTATTTGAAATAGTGTGAATATGGGAGAGTGAAAACACTTTTCATTTTGTTTTCTTTCAGGAAGTATAGAAACTTACTTGGCTGTTTTATTAAAAATTAATACTCAACTTTCTATTATAAATGATAGAGGAAATAGTTTTGAACCTTGTATTTCAACCAAGTAATGCTCTGCACAAAATATATTTAAAGATTTTGACTCCCACTGTTCCCACAACTGAAAAGCCAGAAAGCTAAGCAGTGATTGGATACAGACAAATGTATTTTACACATGCTTCACTGCTGCTTATGAGGTGTTGTATTTAATAAATATTGAGAGCCTTGAAAAACCCAGGGGATGTGGGAAAGAGAGAAGCCGCAGTATTTTTTAACCACTTCTGAGCAGAAGGGGTGATTTTCAATCTGAGATGTAGACATGCTGGAGCAGAGCCGAGAGCTGCTTGAAAAGAAATCATAGCAGGTTTTCTCTCTGGTGTAAATATTTTGTAAAGTTAATTCAAAGACACACAGAAGAAAATGTTTTTATAAGAATGGAAAGGCCCTAAATTTAAATTATGGTGAAAGAAAGCAGCTTTTTTTTAGTGGAAATCTTTTAAATATTATTTCTCTAACTCTCTGTAACACATGCAATCTTAAACTCTAGCTAACCCTTACATTTACTCTGTATAGACAGGAAGTTCTAGAAATGTGCAGGCGATTCCTTGCGTTCTTTCCAAGTAAGTAGGTGACTTAGTGCAGTATCCTGTACCACCATCTGGATGATTGCGTATTTGTTGGCAGTTTTTTAAATTCTAAGAGACTTCAGTTGCCTGTTTTATTAGTTAGGTACATAAACCTCTTAAAAGCAAACCTCTTTTAGCCTTACTACTTTGTAACTTTGATTGTATTCAAGTTAACTGCATGTTAACTTTATCTGTCTGCTTTGTAATTAATGGTACTCCCTTTAACTGTGCCATCAGCAGTGAAGGAGAAGCGGCTGTCAAGGAACTGCTATTAGAAGTCTTGAAAATTAGGAGCAATTAGCAGTTCAGAGCTCCTAGTAGCACAGCACAGACAGGACTGTCCTTTTCTACGTTAAGTTCAAACAAATGTAAATTCTTTCCCCCCAGTCCTGAGGCTGTGCACTGAACAGGTTACTCTGTAGTCATAAATTTGATGGTAAAACCATTGAATTTCCATACAGGCATGTGACGGGGTGTTTTTAATTTATCTGTGATAACTTGGCATGTAATCTCAAACACTGTTACTGAATCCAACGTGGATATCAACAGCTCTGAGAGCTGAAGCATCCGTTTGCCCTTTGAAGTATAACATCTTCAGGTCTGGGTTGAGTCGCATGCGTGGCATAGTTCAGGGAATCTAGTATTGCTATGAGGGGTATTATTATACTAGTATTCCTGTTGTGTCCATTACTGAAATATGTATTACCTATACTTTTAGTTGTTCAGGGATAAACAGAGTTCTAATTTTAAGGACTGTCAAATCAGTAGCATTCAGAAGCATACAGCTATTAAAACAAATGTATGTGCTTCCAAAGATGTACTGAGAAGACATAAAAGTTAAGTTTCTGAAAATTACTTAGCAAACTGTCCCCAGGCATATGGGCTACATGAAACTTCATTTTTTCTTTAGTACTGAAACTAAATAATTTTATTAAGAGCTCTAACCACCATTTTCTGCCATTGATTTGAAAATTTGGGCTGAAATTTTCAATGTCCCTAATTCCCCTAACTTTCTTTGAAAATTAGTAGCCTAAATGCAGCCTCAGAGTAGATGGCATTGCAAGAGACTTGCATAGTACAAGGTGTGTAGGCAAGCGAGCTCTCCATTTCCCCTGGTAACTGTTCAGGGTAGTTAAGATCATGAACCTTTCATAGCATTTGATCATTATGAGTGTTGTTTCGTTTCACGATCCCTTTCTTCCTCAGCAAATAGCCATGTTAACTTATGTGGGTTTATTTTTTATTTTGCAGCCATAATGGCAGCTAACCAGACAGTTCAGAGGATGCTCCCAACATTAGTTCTTGAATTTGGTGTTGCTAATGTGATGAGAAAAGGTGTTTCGGAGCTGTGAAACGAGTTTATTCTGACCCACAGAATGAAAGCACTAATTATGATAAATCTGAATCTAATGTATATTTTTTCTTAGTATGTGTGATGGATGACTGTTACAAATAAAATAATTACATATGCCACTCATTTTGTGAATTAGAATGGTGATGATGAGAATTGTGAATTACGTTAATAATATTGCTTGCCATGCAGAAAAGTTGTAAGTAACTAATGCTGCACAAGTGCAGTTGGCTACTGTTATAGGTCTAGTAGGTCTTTTAGAATGACCTCCAAAATAGAGGCCTAGAAGTAAAAAATGTTGAAGAATCAAATTTGAGGTGGAAATGGAAATGTCTCACTATGATCAACATTCAGAAGATTAGGTTTTACTACAGTATAACCTCAGTGAAAGTGAATTTTAAACTTTTGGGTTTAAATTGTTCTGTAACCAAATGTTAATTTTTGTGAGTGTTCATTTTGGATGCCTGTGCATTATATATTCCGGGATTAGGAGCCATACCTTGCCAGTATATATACATTCCCAACCAATCAGAAAAGCACAACAGCCTGAAATCAAATATTTGAAGAAGAAGCCCATAGGACCATCTTGATGGCTGTAATCAAACGTGGGTATATTTTGCAAACAGTGGGGTAGAAATCGGCAGTTTACCATGACTGATTTAAGGTACCGATGTTTATCGGATTAAGTGATTTTGTTTTTTTGGTATTGTTTCACACAGAAGGTAAGGTGCTTTCCTTAACACCACCATCAGCTAGAGCAGTGCTGCTCAACGAGTTTTTATACCAGGACCCATTAGTAGACACCAATGGCCAGTCCCGACTGAGCGTCCCTCTCTCCAGACCTGCTGCCTCCTGCCTCCAGGTCCCAGCCCCCCAGTGTGTGGGGCAGCGGGGCTCCAAGCAGCCCCTGCACGCTGGAGCTCTGTCGGCCTGCAAGGGAAAAGCCAGCACAGTTGCCCACATTTTTCTCCTTTAAAGAGAATCTATTCTTAAAGTTTGTTGATCCATTTTTAAAGCTTATTCACGTCCCTTTCATATATTATTGTGACCCACTTTTGGGTCACAACCCTCAGGTTGAGAAACACTGAGCTAGAGTTGAGCATTCAGCTTGAGTAGTAGAGAAGTGGTTTCTTTTAGATCTGAGTTCTAGATCTTATATCAGTTAAATTCAAGCTGTGACTACTATTTAAGTAATGTTAGTGAAAAGAGTTAATTAAAAAGGTGGCGGGGAAGGGGAGAGGGAGTGGAAAGCTGTCTGATCTGTTAGGAGGTTGCTGTTTTCAGTTTTACCAGAATAGAGTTCCTTCAACAAATGGTGCTGGGGATTTAAAGGTATAGTGAGCATACAGTGACAAACTCATGGGCTCCTGACTTAGACAAGATAATGGGTATAATGTTAATAAGCACTAGGAGCAGAAAAGGAGGTCAGACACTAGGCAGTGGTTTACAGGGGACTTTGTAAGAGCATTGAATGTCTGCCAGTAGGATTTAAAATCGAGATCAGCTGCTGATGGTAGAATGTGCAGATCATTAGTATATAACTTAAAGCATTGTGACTCTGTTTCCTGGTGATATCTGCCCTCTACAGTCAAAATTGCAGTTTATATGCAATGTCATTATTAGAATGGGTCACAAGTATTTTGTTGGGGAAAAAACTGGTAAGAGGTTTCCTTCAACAGATAAACTCTGTTCATTGTTCAGGGCTATAGAACAGTTTTTTGAACTACTGCCACTTGCAAGTTTGTTTGTTTTTTCTCGTTGGGTCCCAGTGATTGTTGTATGGTGAATTGGGCTTGTGATGAGTTACTGTCCCTGATTTCATGTGGTTCAGGGTCACGTAACAGCCTGGAAGCAGTGCCCTTGCTATATAAGGGGCCTCCTTTCTGACAGTCAGTGAGAGACAGATGCTTGGGATTGGAAAAAACACAGTAAGTGGCTGTGCACAGATGCCTGTAGAGCAGTTGTTTGGAGAAAAGAATTTGTTTCGAGCAGTGGGGCCAGTCTTTCTAGTAGGCATCCACAAATTAGCTCCACAGCCTCCTTGAGGGCCACGCCAGTTCCCGTTCCCTGCCTGATCAGCTGCTCTGCTTTCTGCTCCCTGTCCTATCTGCTACTGAGCGGTCTCCTACTTAGTCTGCCAAGTGCCATGCACAAAGGCTGCTTGTGCCACTTCTGGCATCTGTGCTAACGGTTGGTCACGCTTGAGAGCATGGGTGGGCAAAATGGTGGGTCCGGCCAGCAGTTGGACTTCATTTCCCAGGAGCCCCTGTCCACATCACTGTGGCTGGCTTCCAAGGAGACCCCCGTAGTGGCAGTGCCGTGACAGCATGGGGCCAGGGTTTCCATGGAGACCAGCCCCAGCAGCGCTGGTTGTGTGCACGGCTGGGTAGGGACCTGCTCTGCTGCTGGAGCTGGGATCTTGCAGTGACAACATGGTCTGGAGCCAGGACAGCCATGAACCGCTACCTGCACGCCCCTGCCCTGGGCGTGTGGGCAGCGGATCATAGCTCTGCCCCAGCTCCAGACCACGCTGTCACAGGCACAAGATCCCAGCCCTGGAGCAGCTCCCCGCCCAGCTGCCAGTGCTGCTGGGGCTGCCATGGTATCACCGCTCCTAGGGTCTCCATGGAAGCTGGCCACAGCAATGTGGGGCTGCTGGGAAATGGAATCTGCCACTGGCTAGACTTTGCCCACCCCGGTCTAGGGCATGACCGGTGGTGCGAACTTGGGGGTGTAATGCAGGAGCTCAGGACAGACTTGATGATATCTGACCAACAAGAAGCCTTGTTAGGAGGAGTTTAGTGGCAACTAAATGATGGTAGGGAACATCAGGAGTCCTGATATGCTAGGTGTAGAGGAGCTTTGGAGTGGAGAAGAGGCATTTGTGGCCAGAATGGACCGTCATTCCTCTCTCCTGTCTGTGTCTGTGCCTGGAGCCAGGGGGAGTGGAGTGATGATTTCTTTTCTTTTCTTTTCTTTTTTGATTTTCCTTTTTTAAAATCTGTGGCATAGTGGTAGAGTTAAAACTCCTATGAAGAAAAAGAGCAAGCTTGGAAGGATAAAGGTTACAGATGGTTTGTGAAACCCATCTGAGGAAGGAATAGCTTGTTTTGGAGGGACAAATCACTTTACCTTTTTCTGTGTCTGAATAAGCCATGCCCTGGGAGACGAAATGTTGCTTGAAACATGCAAGTGCATGTGCATTTATTGACAAATTGGGGAGGAAACAAAGATCTTCATGACCAGGTGTCACAGAGGTAGATTGTCCCTGCCTGAGTGCACCCAGGGGTGTAATCTCTCCATTCTCTGTTAAAGAATTGCTACACACTGTAATGTCATGTGGGTGGCTCTGACGTGAAAAAGTGAAAGTCTACCTGGAAAGGTAATTTCCTGCAACTTGTGTAACCCAATCCAGATTGTCCTCTTCTTCCGTCAGTTTTTTGTTTCACTTTGGTTGGATTCCAACTGTGAAGGAATTGAGAATATTGTGCAGTGCTTTACTACTTTCAGATGTTGTGTTCACATCCACCTATTCCCAAGTATTCCTGTGAAAGAGGTAGATGTTACAGCCTCCATTTACCGGAAAGGGAAATGTAGAGGTTAGAGGCTAGGTAACATAAGATGTGAATTGCCTTCAGAAATCATTGATGTCAAAGGGAAAGTGCTGAAGGCTTCCAGTGCCTTCATGGCATTGTGCCCTAAATAAGTTGCCCAAGGTCACACTGTCTAATGCTGGAATTTAGAATATAAGAGTTCCTGGGTTCCAATTGCATACTCAAGAAACAAAACCACACTGCCTCTATGGAGCAAAGTTGTCAGTAGGTCTTCCTTTTTTGGCTGATCTTTACACTTTTATAAATTGTTGCCATGTTCTCTAAGTAATCCTTTTAACAACAAATATGTGAAACAAAAAAGGAACTTGTACTCTTTGCTCTCTATGGAAAACTATACTTCCTTAAGATAAGTATTTCCTTGCTAGTGTTTCTTTCCTGTCTGTTTGCATTATTGTACTATGTTGCTGCCTGTTTTGTGTTAAAGTTTAATTTAGATTATAAAATCCACTGGACTCTGGCAAGAAGTCTTTTCTGTTTTGCACACTACATTATCTAAAGGAGAAGGACAGCTGAGAGAGCAGCAGCAAAAGATTGCGGAACTGGATTGACCAATTTAGGAAAGGTGGAAGGAAGGGTTAGGAATGCAGTTGGGTTATTTTCGTAGGGATGAATAATATTGATAAGCTTCGACTACTTATTTATTTAGGAGTTCTGTAGGTCATGTCTACACTAGGGAAAGCCATGGCAGCTAACAGCGCAACGTCTGTACCATCAGGGCAAATTGTGGTTTTACCTTGACAGCTAGTTGCTCACCATAGGATATGCTTCAATCTTATGGCAGCTTTTTTCTAGAGTAGATATATCCTTAGTAGATAACATGCTGGGGTAACTAGGAGTGAAGAATGGGAGAAGCTCGGCTGAACACTTTAAGAAACGAGGTAGAAGTTCCATCTTAATGGGTTTTATAAAAACTGCTAGAAAATTACATAGCAGAGAACAATCCTTCATTGTTGGGGAGGGACGGGGTCTGTATAGATATCTTTTCTTTTTCTAGGTTCTATGATGCTTGTTTCTGTGAGTACTTTGGAAACTTAACTGGTGATGACAGGCTGAGAAAGCTAGATGCATGTAATTTTTAGCATCGGGACTCTTGCACTGGTACATGCTTGTTACTGCCTATCACAGTCGTGAGAGATTGTAGCCTTTCATTCCTGTGGTTCCCAAGTGAGGCTAACTTTGACATAAAAGTTTCTTCTCCTTTCTTTTTGGGCTGGTAGCCATGTGTATAGCCAGTCTAGTACAGGTGAATGCCTATATCAGCTAGAGTATTACAAATGGAGGTGGAAAACATCTGAAAGGTGTGTGTTCTCTTTTAAAATGGCTAAGTTTTCAGTTATAGTTTTGTCTCCTTTATTTCTTATTTTTAGAAAACTGTTTGGATGACTTGACCACTTTTTCAGTCTCTAATAAGGGAAGATAATTTTAAAATTAACCTGGAAAGAAAACTTGTATCTTTTCTTACTAGATTTTGCTCCTTTGTCAGAGGCATTGCATGCTTCCCAACTCCTTCCCTATCAGTGCGGGGCATTGGTAGTGTCCTTGTCTCCATTACTGTTATAACATGTTTTGGTATGTTGAATATCCTTTTTTTCATAGTTCTGGATGAGGATATGAACTGCCTTATTTGGGGTTAATGATTAAGTCCAAATGCAGGCATTGAATTAGGAGGTCCTTTACAGTCCTATGTTACTCTCTCATTCTTCCCTTCCCCATTTTAACTATTTTTACCTTTTTCATGCGATGTGTCGGGTATTCATTGCCTACTGCTGCATGCTTGACTGTTGTGAATTGAAAATGGGTTAGGGGCTGGGGCACGTGACTGATGAGAGACTGAAGGAACTGGGCTTATTTTAGACTGAGGAGGGATTTAAAAACAGCCTTCAAGTACTTGAAGGGGGGTTCCAAAGAGGATGGAGCTGGACTGTTCTCGGTGGGGGCAGATGACAGAATAAGGAGCAATCGTTTCAAGTTGCAGCAAGGGAAGTTTAGGTTGAATATTAGAAAAAACTGTCTCATGAGGAGGGTGGTGAAGTACTGGGACAGGTTACCCAGAGACGTGGTGGAATCTCCATCCCTGGAGGTTTTTAAGACCCGGGTAGACGGAACCTTGGCTGGGGTGATGTACTTGCGGATGGTCCTGCTTTGAGCAGGGGGCTGGACTAGTTGACCTCCTGATGTCCCTTCCAAATCTAATTTTCTATGATACTCAGCTTTGAACAGGAGGACTGGGGTATTGAGTCTTGAGCCAAAAGAGGTTTCTTTTCAATGGCTTGTTTAAGCATTTAACTTAAGAATTCTTAACAAAGTTGCAAGCATCCCTCAGAGGC
>NW_005842976.1:89185-92516 GCF_000455745.1 Alligator sinensis | reverse complement strand
CAGGAATAAAGATAATTTCCACAGTCTGTTCTAATGTTATGAT
The DNA here is from genome assembly GCF_000455745.1 of Alligator sinensis. NCBI lineage: Eukaryota > Metazoa > Chordata > Crocodylia > Alligatoridae > Alligator > Alligator sinensis. Next base: position 92,473 of record NW_005842976.1, on the reverse strand, counting down.
TTTTCTGATATCATTTTGCTATTCTTTAGTGGTGCACAGAGCATTATAGTTCTGTAGAACATAAAATAAAATGTACAATTAAAATAGTTTAATTGATCCTAAAGGAGCAAAAAAGGGTATGAGTCTAATCTTTTATTTTTCTCACATAAAATTGTAAATTGGACATTTCCTAACAAAGCTAACTATGAAAAAGGCCTCTAATCTATTTTTGTAGAACTAATGAAAAATTAGTATTGGCCTCTCAGTTAGTGAAATGTTGCAGAAATGCGCCAGTGTGAATTTTTGAAGCCTCAAAGTCAACAAGAAGAAAAAAGAAGAACCTTTGATAATGAAAATTTCAACATTCATTTAGCAGAATTGTAAGGACTTACCTTAACAACCTCCAGTCATATTTGTGTACTAGGGACTGTTTTTCCTGACGGAAGGACATATTGTACCTAAACTAGGGAATTAATTACTGTGTGTTTGGTTTTTTTTTTTAAGAGCCAGATGTTGATGGCATCAGAACATCTTATGGCATGTTCCAGCGTTTCATTATATACAACTTGTGTGGTTGGCAGAACTTTGCCTGTGGTCTTATGCCTCACAGTGCACCAGAGATCTTTTTTTAATGGACTACTGAAACAAGCCTTCACATGTCATAATGCCATGTTAGCTTTTGGAAAATGCTGGTGACCAAGGGAGAAAGTTATTTCTAGGTGTAAATATTTTTAATAGTTCAAGGTGTTATGCATGTTTAAAATAAGGGCAGCTCATGCTTTTGCTCACTCATGCTTGCTCTCAATATTGAATGGATCCTAGTTGCACATATTAAAAAAAAAAAAACCAAACAAACCCAAAACACTTAACAGGTAAGCAGAAGTACCACCTCCTGTCTCTACATAGAGTAGAAAAATGAGAACAGAAAACTTGAAAAATCCTGGTAGCAATTGACAGATAAGGTGGAGGTCATTTGGTTTACAAAATTTGGATGTCCTATAAAAATATCTCTGCTGACATGTCCTAATTGGGTAGGAACATTGGCTGTTCTGTTTTAAATCTGGGGCTGGGGTTTTTACATCCTGCTTCCCCACCTGTGCCCTTTGGAGGGGTTCTCTGTTTAGTTACTTTTGGTGAGGTGATGCCGCAGTCTCTCAGCTGAGACTTGCAATGAGCATAAATTTAACTCTGAAGCCCTACTAGACATTACAATTGAAGCATGATTAATTTGTTAATCTTTCTGTAAATAATAACCCTGCCATGCATTCAAGGAATTTATGGTATGATAAACTGAGAAACCAGCCCCAAAATATTCCACAAGACATGTGGAACACTTATGGTTGGTTTCCATTGTATCTTGAGTTAAATGTGTGGCAAGGTAACCGGAGCTGCCTCCAAAACTGGTGCAGTCTTGGGGCTAGGATTGACAGTCAGTTGATTGTTGTTTCCCACCTGGGACCACTCGGGCTCAGCTGGACTGCAGGCTTTTTTTGCACTGGCTAGTAGTAATGGTGCCACTGGGATCCCAAAATTGTGCCTCGTGGCAGGAGGTGCTATTGTTGGGATCAGGAATTAGATCACGTCATGCCATTAAATGAATATGCACTTAGGGCCCAAGTCAAGGCTCTGTGAATGCTGCTTATGTTTTCACCTAATGGTTTAAATACTAAAAGTTGTTAAATTTAGCACAGAAAATGTATAGTTGTATTGTGTAGAAGGCTCCCATGTACACAGAATAAGATTATAAAATGGTACACTTTTGTATTATTTTTCTTAATTCAACACTTCCACTTCAGGTTGGAACCGTGAGAAATAGTATTCTTCCAAAATGCATAGTTCTCAGCTTTACTGAAACAATGGAAGGAATTAAAGCCTGTGCCTGTTCTGCTGAGCAAAGTATTATGAACCTCTTGTGGTGTGCAACGCAAATTGTAACATTTATCCTGGGGTGTTGAATTTCTTAATTAAAAAAAAATGGCACCTCCAAGTTTTCTGAAGCAGGTGCTTCTCTTGCAGAGAGATGTTTCAATACCTCCCAACATTTGAAATCTATAAGTAAGTACATTTGTGGAGCTAAACAGCTAGTCCTGGTCTTCCTCTGAGGAAATACTTTGGAGTGGATACACTTTGTAAACCATAATGAGAGAATACTGAGGATACTGATCCAAGACAAGTTTTCCCTCCCCACTGCCCCTCCACTCTCAATTTTAACATGGGGAAAACGCTTGTCTTGTCTTCTAGTATAAAGTGATGGAGGTTGGGGACAGACAGACAGGTGCCTGCTGTGGCTCTGGCTTCAGTTGCAACCTGAGCTACAGCTGTTGCCTGTCTTCTCCTCACAATTGCCGCTTCTGTCCTTTGCTACCTGCCCTTGCTCTTGTAGCGGGGGTGGGGGGGAGGAGACAGGGGTCAAGCTGTTTGATGGCCCCTGTTGAGGATGAATTTAAGATGATTCTCAAATAACTAGAATCTGTACATGGAAAATTATAACAAATAAAAAAAATGCCTTGCATAGAATCTAATTATTGAGGGGAGGGGGCATTAAATTTAGGGTCATCTTGGATTCAGGTACATATGGCACATTTCTTGTTTTAAATTTGGCAGAGGGTTATCCTTCCTAAATAGAGGCAACGGCATGTTTGTTTCTTAAAGGGACTGATTTCAAAGATATACATTTTATTTTTAGTCTATTTAAGTATCTGAAAATGTATCAATTAGAAGCAAACTAAACACACTCTGTTATCTTTTCTAGCTTTTAACCATTAGTTTATTTTTTTTAAAGTTGCAAGTGTTTCTGTGTAGCAAAGTAACTTTTTCAGAAACAATTGGGAAGAGGAGAAAAAGTAAGTCATTCACATGTCCCTCCCTTTATAATACATCATGTAATTTCTTTGGCAACAGCTCCAAAAATAGTTTTGCTGCATTTTGAAATTATCTCCCATTCCTTGAGCACAAAGTTGGAGGGGAATGTTGTACTGATGTATGTAAAGTCCAGAGAGAGAGCAGAAGGGAAGGCAAAAGTCCAGCTTAACAGAATGCATATAAATGATTCTCACAAGAAGAGCTGCTTCATTGTAAGTACTCTCAAAGAGTAGCTGGGTTCATTTAAAATGTCAGCTAGCAAAAACAAAGCTGTTAGGCTCTAGTGTGGAAGACCAGCAAAATGACTGACTAGTAGATGCCGAAGATGTTTGTTCAGTACAGGAATTCTGTCCTAAAAGCACTATGCATTTTGGGACAATGAGGAGGTGGTTGTACAGACAGTGGCACCTTGATATATTTCCATTTCATTACCTTCTTTCTCCTCTT
>NW_005842976.1:74188-89127 GCF_000455745.1 Alligator sinensis | reverse complement strand
CTTTCCCTGCTCTGCATCCCGCTCTGCCTTTTCTGGCTCTGCTACAACACATCAATCTTTGTTTATAATGAAGAATAATTCACAGTGCATGTGTGCATCTGTGTACATACTGTTGTTGTTGCCGTTGTTATTAATTACACATCACAATAGAATAAGAATCCATGCTTTTCTTTTCTTAACTCCCCAGTCCTCAACCAGGGTTCTGTAAGACCACTTTAGGGGTGCTATGATGTAGGTGCCACCATTGCCACTGTGGCAGTCAGGTAAAACTGTCCTGTCTTCAGGGCTGTGGCACATGGAACTCTTCTTGAATTAGGTTCTCTGATAAACCTAAAGAAGGCAGGAGAGCTGACTTCAGCTGCAGCTCGACCTGGTCTGTCCTTTCCAGGACTCCTCCTGGAAAGAGGTCTTCAGTCTCACATGCCTGTCTTTCTGGGAGATGCTGTGCAGGGATGGACCAGGAGGGGCTGCAGCCTGAGCCAGTTCTCTTGTCTGCCTTGGATATATCTGAGAACCCTAATGCAGAAGGAGTAGGTGCCCCAGGCTTTCCCACGCTGGCTGTGCAGCAGGCATGCAGGACAGTTTTCCTGGCAGCAGCAACACCCAGTTGAGAACCACAGGGGTGATTTGAGAACAGATTGGTTCTTACTTGGGGGGGGTACTGCCACATTAATAAAAATTGTGACTGAAAAATGGTGAGAGCTACTGCCTTAAGTGTTAACATAATGAAATTTAAGTTACTAAATTTGTTTATGTATTTTTGTTTATTTTATTCATATCCTGTAGATTTCTAGCAGAGGCTCAGGGTGGCTTATAGAAAGAGGAAAGAAGAGCGTATAAAAGAGGAGGATGACAGAGAACCCAAAATCTTTAAGGAAACTAGGATATCCATATAAAGCAGAGATCTCTTAAGCAGTATCTCGGCCTAGCTTTGTTTGCTAAGTGTCTGTACAAATAAGAGAGATATTAAATATAAATTCTTACAGTGCTTCAGAAAGATTTCTAGGCTCAGGCTCTGGCAGGCTTCCAGAGGGAGGGAGTTCAAGAGCTGAAGAGCAACTGCTGAGAATAACTTTGTATATATTTTTCATCCAGTGGACATAACATATTAATGGTACTTGCAGGAGGTTGCTTCCAGCTGATTATAGGGATCGTGATGGGGCATAATAAAGATAAGGCACATATAATGCTGATCTTTAAGAAAGGAAAGGAGGATCTGGGCAACTGCAGACTTGTCAGTCTCATCTCAGTTATTGAAAAGATCATGGAACAAGTCCTCAAAAAATCCATTTAGAAAGCACTTGGAGGAGAAAGTGATCAGGAACAGACAGCATAGATTCACCAAGGGCGAGTCATGCCTGACCAACCTGATTACGTTCTACAATGAGATGACTGGCTCTGTGGATGAGGGGGGAATGGTGGTCATGATATACCTTGGCTTTAGCAAGGCTTTGGATATGGTCATGCACAACCTTCTCACAAGCAAGCTAAGGAAATCTGCGTTGGATGAATGGACTGTAAGATGAATAGAAAGTTGGCTGGATTGTTGGGCTCAGTGGGTAGTAATCAATGGCTTGATAGCTAGTTGGCAGCTGGTATCAGGTGGAGTGCCACATGGGTTGGTCCTAGGGCTGGTTTTGCTCAATAACTTCTTCAAAAACCTTGAAGATGGAGTGTACCTTCAGCAAGTTTTGCAGATGACACCAAGCCAGGGGAAGTAGTAGATAATACACTAGAGGGTAGAGCTAGGATTCAGAGACTGTGGCTAATTGGAGGATTGGACCAAAAGAAATCTCATGAGGTTCAATAAGGAGAAGTGCGAAGTCCTTCACTTGGGATGGAACAATGTCATGCACCTTGCTACAGGCTGGGGACTAACTGGCTAAACAGCAGTTCTGCAGAAAAGGACCTGGGGTTACAGTGGACAATAAGCTGAATGAGCCACCAGTGTGCCTTTGTTGTGAAGAAGGCTAATGGCAAACTTGGCTGCATTAGTATGAGCGTTGTCAGCAGATTGAAAGAAGCGATTCTTCCCCTCTATTCAGCACTGGTGAGTCCACATCTGGAGTACTGTGTTCAGTTTTGGGCCCCCCACTACAGAAAGGGTGTGGACCAATTGGAGATTGTCCAGTATAAGGTAATAAAAATAGAGGGTTGGGGCACATGACTGATGAAGGGAAGCTGAGGGAACTAGTCTTATTTAGTCTGGAGAAGAGAAGACAGAGGGGATTTTAGAGCAGCCTTCAACTACTTGAAGGTTGGTTCCAAAGAGGATGGAGCTAGATTGTTCTCAGTGGTGATAGATAACAGAACAAGGAGCAATGGTCTCAAATTGCAGCACAGAAAGTTTAGGTTGTATATTAGGAAAAACTTTCTCACTAGGAGGGTAGTAAATCACTGGAACAGGCTACCCAGAGAGGTTGTGGACTCTCCATCCTTGAAGAATCTTAAGACCCAGCTAGACAAAGCCTTGGGTGGGACGATCTAGTTGGGGATGGTTCTGCTTTGAGCAAAGGGTTGGACTAGATGATGTCTTGGGGTCCCTTCCAGTCCTAATTTTCTATGATTCTAAGGCATAAAGTTGTCTCCTAGGTATTGAGGGTCCAGACTGTTTAGGGCCTTAGGTCAAAACCTGCACCTTGAAAGCTACTGACAGCCCGTATAGACTCTGGAGCACTGGAGTTGTGTTCCTGGTGACCCACCCCTATCAGAAGGTGGGTCTCCGTGTTTTGTCAGCTGCAGCTTCTGGACAGTTTACAAAGGCAGCCCTGCATAGTCTAGGAGTCTAGCCTTGAAGTTTTGAAGGCACAGATGATAGTATTTAAATAACTGTTCCTTCTGTTTCAAAAAACCTATTCCTATATTTAATAGTAGATTTAAAGTTGTAATTCAGCTTCTTGGTGTATTTGTTTTATGATGCAGAAAGTAAAATCCTAATTCTTTTGAAGGAAATGTCAATGATGTCATAGAAACAGGCTTTTACCTGGAGTCTGCTAAACTCAAACTCAACTCCCCTCAGTTTAGTTGAGTTCCTTAAATGCTTCGCTTACAGTTCTTCTCTATGTTTATCTCTCCGCTGCCCGAGCAAGCATTAGGGGAACACCCAGTGCTCCTCTACTTCTTCACGTAGGGAAATGGCAGGTAGCCAGGAAATGGGAGGTGCTGTAAAGCTGCTGGTTGTTTAACCCTCCTTTCAAGCAGTAGCTGGTGCTGTGTAGTTTGTATTTTCCTTACCTGAAATCTGTGCACATCTTTAGCCTTCTGTTCCTTTCCATGTCTTCTATGTGACATTCTTTGCCAGTCTGGGGTCCCTTGCTGTCCTTTCAGTTTCTGTCATGTTCATCAGGATTTCTGTCTATACTCTTCATTTTCCATCCTATCTTCTTATGCAACTCTGGAGAAAAGCTGGCATTGGGAGTTGGTGGATACAGGTCCCTGTTACTTTGCCAGGGTCACTGTCTTCCAATGTAGTTAGGGAGAAGACAGGAAAGGTGGTTGGGTCTGATCTGTTGCTGCAAGCGAACACACAGCAAATTGATCAGGTTCCAGTTAAAAGTAGTTTGGCTCTGGAATAGCCTTCCAGTAGGAGTACTGGGGGCAGAAAGCCACTAACAGAACAGACCTAAGTCTTACTGCATTCCCCATACCCCAGCTACAGCCTCTGAATGCATTTCTGTTTTAAAAATGTGCTATAAAGTTATAATGACTGTGCGCCTATAACAAGTGAGGACATTTTGTCCCAATTTAGGGATAGTAGTTAAGGAGTTAACTGTATTTATATAACACAAAAGTGCTAAGTCCTAGAATTACTGAAAGCTTGTCGACACATGCATAGTGTTTTAACAAGGAAGTCTTTGCTAGCAGAATGAAATAAACTGCTTTGATGTGGGGGAGGGTAACATTTATGATTTCATTAGAACATTTGAAATAGAAGCAAGAAGCTATATGAAGAAACCATTTCAAATGAGACAAACGTGTCAGGAAACTATTGGGTTCATGGCTTACGTTTGGAAGCTCTTGTCTCTAGTAAGCTGAATGAACAGAATATCGGGGGGACATGTCCAGCGTTCTGTGCAGATATGACACTAACTGCAAAAATGAGTGCACTAGAAAATACACATTTGTCTTTATTTAATATAAGTGACATAACAACATCCTGCAAGTTTGTAAAAAATTACCTAAATGTTCCCATGGCATATGTGATTCATTGATCATTTAAATCCTAACTTCATGACATTTGACTTCAAATAGTCCTGCCCTCAGTCTCTCAAGCGATTTGCTAACCTAGTTTTTTGTGTCAAGCTATAGAAATCAGTAGGTTCACTACTGCACATATAGTGTAATTTATAGTAGTTCTGATTTTTCAGTTACTCTTTCTCTTTGAAGGCTCAGTTAGGCTGGAAATTTTAAAAGCAGCGTATCGGTGTGTCCAACTTCAAATTTGAGTTTAAAGTAGTGGAAAAATTAATATGATCTTTATAATTTTGAACAAAATCAAATGAAAACTAAAACATTTGAAATCAGGGTGGATTTGATTTAAATCACTGGTCAAGAAGCCTCAATTTAATCATTGTTTTCTACAAAAAGTACATTCTTGTTGTTTGTTTGATACCCTTTATTCATTTACCTTTCTCTAAAAGTTCAAAGTTTCAAAAAGTTAAGGGCTTGACTGTGTGTACACAAACTTGCAGAGACACAGTAGGGCTGATGGTTGGTTGATGATCAGATCTGTTTTCTCTTATCTCCATATACTGCTGTTAACAGGGATGTTATCTCTGGAGATGACAAACTCTTCCTATGCCTGAAGAAAGGTGTTTGTGCCTGAAAGCTTACAAAGAAGAATTTTCCCAGCTACAGTAAAAGCTGTGTTATCTGACACCCATGGGGAGTATCGGTTAATCAAATATGCCGGTTATCTGACAGGCAGGCGTCTTTGCCTGTTCGGGATGCTGCCCCTTCCGCTGTGTCCAGTGCACCAGGGCTTTCGTCCCCTGGTGTCCGTGTGCTGGGGGACAGTGAAGGGGGCCCCACACAGGCTGCTTTGCCCTGGGCCGTGGTCCAAAGTCGGCGAAGTGGGACTCAGCGAAACTGGAATTAGCATGGTGGGACTTTAGGTTTTGCATTTGCTGTGTCAATCGGCATGCCGGTTAGTAGAGTATTCCGGATGGTAAGGTGCTGGATAACACAGCTTTTACTGTATTTAGTTGGTCTAGTAAAAGATATCACATCCACCCAAAGAACTGTGTCTGCCTATGATCTCTGGAGAGACAAATCCACATTTTTCAGAACTGAAGCTAAGCATTCTTAGTGGGATCTTCTACAGTAAACTGAGCACTGAGTCTCGTTGGGTAGAGTGGTTTCTTTTACCTTTAAGAGAGGTGCACCGATATGTTGGTCCCATAGTGGATTGGGAACTGATGCAAGGAAAATTGAGAGTAAGGAAAATTGAGAGTATCAGCAGTTGGCTTTTTTTTGGCTGATGTGGCTTATGTCGCCAATTAAATGCCCTGTGCATGCATGCAGTTGCAGCGCAGCATGCAGGCAGCCAGGATTGCAGCCCAGTAGCATGGAGAGCAACTGGGTCCAGCTAGTAAGTCTGTGAGGGAAGGGGCATGGTGGGACAGATCAAGGCCACCATGGTGAGGGATGGAGTGGAGTTGGGGCTGGAGAAAGCACTGCACAGCCAGTTAGTTTTCTTTGATGGTTAAATATTTGTTTCACTTAGAAATCTAACATCTATTCTGAACTTCTCTTTTATGATGTCACATTATAAAACAAGTTTCCTTCAGTGACTTATAATACTGGGCATTTTTTTTCTGGCTATGTACAGATATTCTGTTTCTACTGGGAGAATCATTGTTTTCCTGGTAGATGTTCAAGGTTTTTCTTTCTGAGCAAAAATATCTGTTCCTGGATAAGCCAGTAACAGCCGGGGTTAGATTGCTCCTGGGAGGGTTTTTTCCAGGAGATGAAATGTCTACATGCTTTCTCCTAGCTGAACTACTCGTGGGGACCAGAAGGAGTAGAGTTGCGGGGGGGGGGGAAGGTTCCCTTGCTTTCCTGAGATTGCAGTTACCAGTCTGGAGAAGGTGTGGGGAATAGCTGCTCCTGCCCATTGGGTACATGGGTGGGGAGGGGAGCAGCACTCGTCTGCTGCTTTCTGCCTGCTTCTCGTATCAGAGTTCCTGGTGAGAAACAGGCAGGGACTTAGCTGTACGGCTCCCTCCCGTTGGCTGCTGGGCGCTGGGAGCCATGCTGATCCCTTCCTGCTTGCTCTTGCTGCTTGACTGAGTAGTGGGGGGAGGCAAGAGCAAGCCAGCTGGTGGAGAACCAGGCTGGGGAAAGCCTCCCTGAGCCTGACATTTGGCTTCTGGCCCCACTGCTCAGCTGAGCAGTGCGGGACGGCAAGGGAAGCTGACTGGTGGGGAGGCGGGCTCAGGGAAGTTCTTCTTGGAGTAGTGGGGCAAAGTCCCTGCCTATTCCTCACACCAGAGTCCCAGGTGTGAGAAGCAGATGCAGTGGTACTCAGCCTCTTTTGTACCAGGGCCCATTTATAAACCATTGACGGCCTGTCCTGACCCAGTGCCCGTCACCCCAGCCCCCCCATGTGTGGGACTGGAGGGGCCCCAAGCAACCCCTTGAAGGCTGGAGCTCTTCCAGGTTGCAAGAGAAAAACCAGGATTTTCTCCTTTAAAGGGAAATTGATTTTTAAAGCTTGTTGATCCATTTTTTTTAAAGTTTGTTCATGACCCTTTCATAGATTCTTGTGACCCACTTCTGGGTCATGACCCATGGGTTGAGAAACACTGAGATAGGGGACTCTGCCCTACTCCTGCATCCTGTCACTCAGCTGTTCAGTGGGACATGCAGGGCGCCATTTTCTTGCAGCGTAAACTCTCCTGGTGTCCTAGGAGGGTTCCCACTCTGGGACGAGAGCTGATGCACTCTGGTTCCACTGAGAGTTGTGCAGAGGGATGGGGGACAGTTCTCTTAGCTGCAAGGCTCCCATGCTTGAGCAGTGTTGTGGCTGCGGGAGAATTGTTCCCAACCCTCCTGTACACCTCCCAGCGGAACCACAGGCAAGTAAGGGATCGGAGACAGCAGTTGTGCAGCTGCAAGGCTGCCTGAGCTTGGGCAGCCTTGCAGCCATGGACAACTGCCCCCAGCCCTGCCCTACACCTCCCAGCAACTGGAGACATGTGCGGGGCAGGAGATAGTTTGTTGCTGCTGTGGGGGCGATTCCTGTGGATCAGGAATTGGGCTTGAAAAGGCTGTCCCCAAGCCTGGTTCCTGGCCTCATGGTTTTAAATGCTGCCCCCATGCCCAACTGGGCAGCAGGTTGTTGATTGCAAAGCCCCAGACTGCAGGAACTGGGACTAGGAAGCTATCTCTGGACTGGTTCATGGCCCCACTGCTATTTAAAAACTGGGAAACCTGGTCCCAGAGTCAGGGAGGATGTCCATGGCTCTGATTCTCCAGGCCTTGGGCTTTGTCACCCATGTGCATCCCATCTGGGCTGCATGCAAGGCAACTGAAAACCTAGGGTCTGCCTGTTGACTGCCTGCCTCTTCCCCAGGCAAAGAGGAGGACAGACTGTCAAGCAATAGGCTGGCAGCTCCCTGAGGGCAGGGAATGGCCCCAGGAGTACTCTTCTCATGCCCCTGGCTGGAATGCAGGTGTGCTGTAGCTCCCAGGCCGACCTTTTACCAGTAAGAGTTTTGGTGGGGAAATTCTTACCAGTAGGAATAATCTGTACAAAGCCTTGGAGAACATGCCAGGACAAGTCAGCTATTCTGTTAATAACCCAGACCTTTTGACACATGCTTGGGGTTTAGCTAGAACAGTCTGTCATAGGATGTGAAGAACTTTTGTTATACATTATCCTAGGCAAGCTACCAGAGTTGATCGAACCGCTTCAGCACCTGTGGAGAGCCTGAACGCTTGTGATGGTGGTGGTATAAGGACCGTTTGCCTGAGGGTGAGAGGTGATTGAACTGGGTTCAGCAAGGTGCTTGCTTGATAAACTGACTCTTCCACTGCAGCTGGCATACTCCTCCTGCCCCTAACCCATTTTACTTTTCACTCGCAATCACCTACTGAACATGTTATAGACTTTTCTGTGGCTTCTGACTGCAGTTTAACAGATGAGCCAGGCTGCCTACTTTCCTTCTGAGTATGAACAACACACCCTGGTCTCTTCTACTGGGGATCTTGTAGGTTAAGTGCAGGGACTTCAGATTGATCAGTCAGGTGTACTGAGCGAGTTCAGTTTTAGCTTTTACACTAACTGAAAATCCATTGTCAACTAGGTGAGGAGTTTGGGCTGACAAATTAGTTCTTACTGTTTTCCAAGATTTGTGATGCTAAGTATCATATTCCACTCTTAATAGGGATCCCAATATATGTATGTTCATGATCCTCCTCTGCCTATTCCTGCAAAAAAAAAAAAAAAAAAAAAAAGGGTTCTGTGCGGTCTCATGTTGTTTGTTTTTTTTCTGGCTGTGGTTTGGACCTCTCGGAAAATGTGGAGTATACAATCCCTCAGGTTTGTAATCAGGGAAAAAAATGGAGGACTGCTCATTTGCTGTTTGGCAGGCTAAAATAGAATTCCACCCTTGAGCCCCTCATCTTAGTTCACTTTTTCCTTTTCTGTGAACTTCCCAAGTTACATTTAATAATAGTTCTTGTGTTGAATTGTTTCCATGGATCTTCGTTGTTTTCTGCTGCTAAGAGAATTAGCTGTTGGCTCATCGCTTTGGATCAAGGCTACTGACATATTTTCCAGTGCCCCCTTACTTTGTCTATGGTTCTTCTTATTGCTCTGTTGTACCTGTCTATTTAGCGTCTTCCAGGACAAATAATGGTGCATCACTCCAAACTTAAAATGGCTGCAGAACATCCAAAGTATGATTTGTTTAGACAATGAATTATCCTCATGTTAAAGTATCTTAAGGATGTAGGCTAGTAGAAGGCCTTATTAAATGTTAAATTAAGGTTCATATTGTTAGTACTCTTTTTTTTTTTTTTTTGGGGGGGGGTGGTATTAAGAATGTGAAAGCCTTTTTAACAAATAGTATTTTTAAGTGATCTTTTTCCTACAGTTTTGTTCTTCAAATTGATATTTCAAAGTATTATAGCACGCGTCTTACTGAAAATGTCATTCAGCTCACTTTTTTTGGAAAACGAAGCATAGTTTTATAGTTTGTAGGGTCAGAAGGGACCTGAGCAGATCATCTAGTCCGACCCCCTACCATGGCAGGAAAGAGTACTGGGGTCAAACGACCCCGGCAAGGTGTTCATCTAGCCTCCTCTTAAAGACCCTCAGGGTAGGAGCCAGCACCACTTCCCTTGGAAGTTGGTTCCAGATCCTAGCCGCCCTGACTGTGAAGTAGTGCCTCCTGATATCTAGCCTGAATCTACCCTCTGCCAGCTTGTGACCGTTATTTCTAGTCACTCCTGGTAGTGCTCGGGGGAACGGGGACTCCCCCAATACCTGCTGGTCCCCCTTGACTAGTTTGTAACAGGCCACTAGATCCCCTCTCAGCCTTCTCTTGTGGAGGCTGAACAGGTTCAAGTCCCTTAGCCTTTCCTCATAGGGCCTGCCCTGCTGCCCCCTAATCATGTGGGTGGCCCTCCTCTGGACCCTCTCAATGCTGTCCACATCCCTTCTGAAGTGCAGCGCCCAGAACTGGACGCAGTACTCCACACTGTCAGCCCATGTTCATTTTGGCATCAATAATGACCCCAAGATCCTTTTCTGCCTCTGCACTGATGAGAAGGGAGTTCCCCAGCCTGTAGGTCTGCTGCTGGTTCTTCCTCCCCAGGTGCAGTACCCTGCACTTGTCAGTATTGAAGGCCATCCTGTTCTCATCCGCTCACCCCTGTAACCTGTCTAGGTCTGATTGTAGCCTATTCCTCCCTTCTAGCGTGCCCACTTCCCCCCACAACTTAGTGTCATCTGCAAATTTGAACAAGGTGCTTTTTACCCCCTCATCCAAGTCGCTGATGAAGATGTTGAACAGTGCAGGCCTGAGGACTGAGCCCTGGGGGACCCCACTGCCCACATCCCTCCAGGTCGAATAAGACCCATCCACCACCACTCTCTGGGTGCAGCCCTCCAGCCAGTTAGCAACCCATGTGACTGTAGGTGTTGATGCCACAGTCCCCTAGTTTTTTAATGAGAATGGGGTGAGAGACGGTGTCGAAGGCCTTCCTGAAGTCCAGAAAGACTACGTCCACTGCTACCCTTGCCTCTAAGGATTTTGTAACCAGGTCATAGAAGGCCACCAGGTTGGTCTGACATATCTTGTTATATTCACTCAATGATGACCATAAAAACAAAGGGTCACATTTATAAAAAAGTAAACATGATGGTTCCTCAGTGCATTTCATGAAAAAATAATTGTGAGGCTTTCAGATTTTTCTAGCAACACCATGTAGATTCTAGAAGCAGGTAATGCTGATGGTGCACGCAGAAGAAAACTTCCCCCCAGTGTCGCACAGGACTTCCCAGCTGCATGTGTGTTCTGTTCTGGGGCTGCTCAGAACTCCTGGGTGGAGGCAGAAATAAAACACTGAAGTTTTGCACTCAGAAGAATGAGGCCTTAGCAACAGATCTTAAAGAATCCCTTTTTAGCTGTTAGCTGTGAAGAGCCTATGACACAGTGGGGTCTACTTATATCCAGTACAGGGTAGAGGTACATGAGTTTGTTATAATATAGACACTGCTATATACAACCAAACACATATACTGTTTACTCTTGCATGACAATTGCTTCTATTTATAGAGGCAGAATGCCTAGTTTTCGGCCAAATAATAGCCATTTTCCACACTATTCGTTCTGTGAGTTCTCCTTACCATATATATTTTGGTAGAGCTTTGATTCATAGTCCCCCATATACTTGGCTTTCGAATCTTGCAAGTTGTTAGTTTCTATCAAGAAATTAATAAAATCACAGTATTCCAGTACTTAACTATAAGGGTACCTGGTCTGGAGTTTCAAGTTGGAACACTTTATAAAAGTTAGATTGGTAAATGATTTAAAGGGTAAATATGGAAAACAATACAGATACGATACCATATAAATGTAGTGGGAAAAGCCAGGGTACTAGTGTATTGTTGCTTGAGCAAATTTATGTGGCTGTCAACATTTTTAATGCGGCTCTTTAGGCAAGTACTGAATACACTGTCTAACTGCAGATCTAGGCCAGTGGTGCCCAACCTTTTTGCCCAGTGGGCTGGATGAACGGTGCTGGGTCCACCTGTGGATCAGATCCAGCTGGTGGTCCTAATTTGGCACCCAGTGTGGATGCAACAGGGCCCCATCCAGGTGGGGAAGAGGCAGGGGGCATAACCAGGCCCTGACCTAGTCCAGCCCTGGGTGGGGGAGGAAGAGGGAGGAAGAAGATGTGGCTTGGCCCTGACTTGCCATCCAAAGATTTTGGAAACAGGAGAGGGTGGTAGTATTACCACTGCTCCACCACAGACAAATTTCCTGACTTGTGGGAAGTCTCACGGGCCAGAGGTTAGGCCCCCCTGATCTAGGCAACGTGTTAATACAAAGTCCCCAATCCAACTCTCCACTGAAATTGGGAAGACTATTTCTATTGAGTTCAGTGGGCATTAAGGGTGTGTCCTAACTGTGATTACATATTAACTATATAAACTTAAAATCTTAAATGTCTCAAATAGCTGTGCTGACCCAGTTCATATTGAGATTTGGAGTGGAGATCTGTGCTCAGTAAAATACCCTGAAGCCGAAAATGCCAGTTAACTGAGACACATGCTTATCTAACAGCACAGGCACCACATAGTCTGATCTAGATGACCATCTATTCCCATTTAACAAACTACGTTCCAGAATACAGCTGGAATCATTAGTATTACTTTTGAAAGGTGTGTTAGAAGATGTAATGATAGCTAGTGAAATTCCTTTCTTTTCCTTTCGTACTTCTCCTACTGTACCTGTTAAGAACTAGTTACATACATTTTTCAAAGATGTGTAAGGATTGCTTAATAGGCAGCTACCATCTCCACATGCAATCGCCTTAAACTAATCCATGTCCAGCCCTCTAATATAGAGCTTTCTTTCCCTGCTGTGAAGTCTAAAAACAATGAAGCCAGTTTCCTCACCTCCTCCCCTTACTTGCAGAGGATTAGCACATAGCAGTGTTTACTTCAGGCCCCTTCAAGAGGAGCCTGCAGAGTGGAGAAAAAAGGGATCCAAATTGCCTTGTTACTTTAGTGGAAGAAGTTCCCCTGCCTGGAACAGTCTTAACTCTCTCTCACAGTGGAAATAGGTAAAATCGGTTGAGTCCACTTTTCAACCCCCCACTTTGAAGGTCTACTTTTCAATACCAGTGAGAAGAAAAGGGTCTTTAGCATTGGCCCACATTTCAAACCTGCAGTCTCTGGGTAAGGCTGTTTCAGAGTAGCTAATGTTCAGTTGATGCATGTATTAACTTTTGGCTAATTAATTTTAGCTACTTTTATTGTGACATAAGCCTGTCCATCCACAAGATATGGACAGATGAACAAAGCATATTGAGTTAAATATGGTGGGAAGACCTTCTGTGGTGGAGTTGAAGCATGGTAAACTCCTTTAACTTCGCATAATTTGTTTGGTTTGTGTACCCACACACTTGCATTGAAATAAATCAGTTTCCTTAAATTCAATTTAATTGGTTGAGTTGTAGTTAGTTTATGTGCAGGCTAGCCCTTAGATTGTATGCTTTTCTCAAGGTGGAGGCTGTCTTCCTTGTCCCCCAGGGCCCTGATCCCTGCTTGGATCTCTGGCTGCTGCCATAATAATAATAATTAGTAATCTAAGATGTGGATTTAGAGGAATGTCTTGTGGAGCTCCTCCTCTGAGTCACTGCATCTCCACAGGTAGCACTGCAGGCAGAAAAAATGTATTGCAGCTGTCAGCACTGCCGCTGACCTCTTAATTCTGTTGCCTGCATCATGTCCAAAGTTGGTCCACAGGATGCCAAATGCAACCTCCTGTTTTGTGTGAACTTCATGCTAGCTCTGTACTTGTTTTGTCTTTTTGCTTGTCAGTATAATACAAATTGAAATGTACATTCTTTCATTAAGCCTTTTCAGCTAGTAACATATCCATATTATTCCTATCTGTTTATACTGTGGTATAAAAACCCTTTGAGAGGCTTAAAATAAAAGTGCAAACCCAAATGCCTCTACCATTAAGTTATGGTGTCTGAAATCTTAATTCTAGCACAGGTTTTTAAACAGTCCTGTATCTTTCATACAGTAAAGAGCTATACTGAGAACCTCAGTTCCAAACACCAGGAATGCTTCTGTTTCTTTTGAAATAGCAACAAAGAGCTAAGTTTTACAGCTTGATGTTTCTCTACCAAATAAGTAAATTGAATCTAATGTGCATGATCATTTTTACATTTACACAACTTTTCTTCTCTTCTAAATTGCTTTAATATGTCTTTACATAGACTCTTTAGGTAAAGCTTACAAAGATTCAAGTAAAAATATTATACAAGAAATTTGAGTTTTGATAAAGATTTGGTTATGCTTAAAATAATATACAGATGATATGAAATAAGAACGTCAATATGCTAAAATCTGTTGAGATCATGTAATAAATTTGTTTGCTTCTCTTCAGGGAGCGCTATACTTTGTACATTTTGAAATGACAGCAGGAAAACATGACTGCTCTGAACCTCACGTTCCAGAAGTTTGGAGCTGTGTGAAGTGAGCCACCCTGCTGTTACATGGCATGTCGTTAGGGTGACCTGGCTGGGACACCCCAGGATTCTGTAGTCCAGTCTGGGTCGGTTGACCAAAAGTCCTGGGCTGGAGTCCGAGGAGGAGGTGGAGTGGCATGGTCCGCCAGGCAGATGCCGCTGCTCTTTTGTGGGAGCAAGATGGGTGGACTGGAGCAGGCGCCACCCCACCTGCATGTGGCACATCACTATTCTTGCAGAGGAGCATCAGTGCCTGCCTGGCACACCATGCTCTGCCTCCCTGCTGGACTTGGGCCCGGGACTTTTGACCAAGTAGCCAGGACAAGGCTATGCAACCCTGGAGCCTCAAAACCAGGAAGCATGGTCACCCTACATAGAGTACAACAAGAGCTCATGTTTTTTTCTTTTTTTACTCTAAAATAAATCAACAAAACAACACTATGGAACTGTAGTTGGCAGCCTTTTGCTGATGCGGGTTGGAGCTTGTAACTCCACTGTGGCTGTGGGCCAGAAGGCCCCTCCGCCCCTTACTTCCTGGGAGAAGGCTAAACCCACTGAGTTGTTTAATTATTTTGGAATCTTTCATACTCATTTCCCTTGACCAGAAATTCCATGCTGGATCTGTGAAACATATGTAACAAAAAAAAAAATTTCAAAGGAAGATGGCATTTTCCAACTAACAAAAAAATATTTTCTCAGCAAAATCCTGACTTCTCTCAAAAGTTCTGAAATGCTTATCTCCTACCTATGTTGTTTTTTTTACCTCATTAACACTAGTGATGTTGAAACTGCATATAATCATAGAAAGTTAGGGCTGGAAGGGACCTCAAGAGGTCATGTAGTCCAACCCCCTGCTCAAGGCTGGACCATCCCCAACTAGATCATCTCAGCCAAAGCTTTGGCTAGCTGGGTTTTGAAAACCCCCAAGGACGGAGCTTCTGTCACCTCTCTGGGTAGCCTGTTCCAGTGTTTTACTGCCCTCCTAGTGAGAAAATTCTTCCTAATATCTAACCTAAACTTCCCTTGCTGCAACTTGTGGCTGTTGCTGCTCAGGTGCAACGCAGGTGAAAAGGGACCTGTATTCTTAATGTAGTAGATGACAAGATATTATTTAAAAAACAAACAAATCCCAAAACAACTGACGGACCTGTTAGACCTTGGGTACAACAAGGAAATCTTACACACTCTCCTTCCCTTCACTTCCCCCCCTTCCCCCCCCC